>NW_022436978.1:3546487-3603590 GCF_009761245.1 Sapajus apella
ACAAACAAAACAAAACAAAAAACAAAGACGAGGAGAATGCTAGTGGAGAGGAGGGCTGCTTCTATGTAATGAAGCACGCTTTAAGGAAATGAACTGTTATAAGTGGTTAAACTGAGATGGAAAATGGTTAAGAAATTAGCAACTCTTGTTATCAGTAGCTAATTAGCTGGTTAAACTATTTGATGTTTTAGTTTAGGAATCAGGCTATATATGGGCCTATGAGCTTTTTAAGACTTGGTAGAAAAATGTCAGAATGATAGGAGCAGCTTGTTACTTTCCATAATCTTTAGTGAATGAAGCCTGCAAGGAACAGACAGGCTTTCCTGCCTCTAACACTCCTCTTCTTGCCTTTCATCTGCCCCAATCCATGTGTACCTTTATTGTCAATGATCTTTCCAATTGGTAAATTTGATCATGTCACTCACCTGCTCAAAACATCTAACTCTTCATTGCCTACAGGACAAAGCATAAATAGCCAGCAGGGTCAAAGGGATATCTTCACACACTGCCTGTTTTTCTGGTATCAACTATTGTCAGTATCTCTTATGCCCCTAGACTCTAGCCACAGTGTACTACATGCAACTGCCCAAACATGTCATTTCTTGCCTATCACTGCCCATGTCCTTTCCTCTACCTGAATTGCTCTTCCTCTTTCCAACTCACTACCCAAGCCCAGACCTACACCCTTTAAAACTAAGCTCTAAAGTCATCACTCTCTGACCATTAATGCTAATCTTAAAAAAATAAAAAGGAGTCAGAGTGAGAATTTCTATCCTCATCTTACCCACTCTTGAAAAAATAAAAAATTAAAAAAAAAAATAAAAAGGAGTATAAATAAAACTATGAATGATATGGTGTCAATAAATTAAGACAACTTATATGAAATAGGCAAATTCCTAGAAAGCCACAAACTGCTAAAACTGACTCAAGAAAAAAATGGAAAATCTGAGTAGGTCTACAACAGGGGAAAAAAAATTGAATCAGTAATTAAAAAAAAGAATTACCCTCCCACACACAAAAAACCCAGGCTCAGGTTGCTTCACTGGCGAATTCTACCAAACCTTAAAAGAATACCAGTTCTTCACAAATTCTTCCAATAAACGGAGACATTTCCCAATTAATTCTGTGAAGCCAGTATTGCCCTGATAGCAAAACCAGACAACATCACAAAAAAGAAAACTATAGACTAATATAGCATATGAATACAAACATACAAATCCTCAACAAAATGCTAACTAAAACTAGCAACACATAAAAAGAATTATACACCATGACCAAGTGAGATTTATCACAGGAAAATAATGTTGGCATAACACTAGGAAAACAATTAATGTAATACACCATATTAACAAAATGAAGAACAAAAACCACATCATCAAGACAATAGATAAAAACACTCCACAGTGATAAAAACACTCAACAAAGTTGGAATAGAAGGGGATTTCTGGCCAGGCACAGTGGCTCATACTTTGGCAAGCCAAGGTAGGTAGATTTGAGACCAGGAGTTTGAGGCCAGGAGTTTGAGACCAGCTTGGGGAACATGGTGAGACACTGACTCTACAGAAAAAAATAAATAAAAATAAAAACAAATAATTATCTGGGAATGTTGGTGTGTGCCTGTGGTCCTAGATATGTGGGAGGCTGAGGTAAGAGGATTACGAGGATTACTTCAGCCCAGGAAGTTGAGGATGTAGTGAGCCATGATCATGCTACTGCACTCTACTCTGAGTGACAGAATAAGATCCTGTTCAAAAAAATTAAATTATATTTCATGGTGAAAGATTAAATGTGTTCTCTCTAAGACCAAGAACAAAAAAAGCTGTCTGCTCTTGCCACTTCTAGTCAATATGTACTGGAGGTTCTAGCCAGAGCAATTAGGCAAGAGAAATAAAAGACATCCAGATTGGAAAGGAAGAAGTAAAATTATCTCTATTTGCAGATGACAAAATCTTGCATCTAAACAATCCTTAGAAATAACTAAAAAACTATTGGAACTAACAAGTACAGCAAGATTGCAGGATACAAGCTCAAGATATAAAAATCAGCCTGAGATGGTGGCACACACCTGTAGTCCCAGCTACTTAGTAGGTTGAGGCAGAGGACTGCTTGAACCAAGGAGTTCAAGGTCAGCCTGAGAAACATATAAAATCCCATCTCATAAAAAAAGTCAGTGATATTTCTATTCATTAGCAATAAATAATCCACAAAGGAAATTAAAAAAACATTTATAATAGTCACAGAAACAATAAGATTAGGATAAATTTAACAAAAGAAGAACTTCTATCCTGAAAACTACAAAATATTATTGAAAGAAATCGAGGGCCTAAATAAATGGAAAGATACCTCATGTTCAAAGATTAAAAGACTTAACATTGGTAAATGTCAATACTACTCAAATTGATCTACAGATTCATTGCAATACCTATAAAAATCTTAACTGGCTTCTTCAAATATATTGACAGGCTGATACTAAAATTAAGATGGAAAGTCAAGAGACCTAGAGTAGCTAAAACAATCTTGAAAAAGAACATAGTTGGAAGACTCACACCTTTTTATTTTAAAATGTACTATGAAGCCAAAATAGTAAGAGAGGATGATACTGACATAAGGATAGACATACAGATCAAAGGACTAGAACTGAGACTTTAGAAATAAACCCTCATATTTATGATCAACTGCTTTTTTAAAAGGGTGCCAAAACAATGCAATGGGGAAAGCACAGTCTTTTAAACAAATGGTGCCTGGGATAAATGGTACCACATGCAGAAGAATAAAGATAGATCCTTACCTCATACTATATACAAAAATTAACTCAAAATAGATAAAAGACCTAAATGTAAGAGCTAAAACTTAAAAGAAAATATAGACATAAATCTTCCTGGCCTTGGATTAGTGATAGTTTCTTAGATATGACACCAAAAGCAGAAGCAACAAAAGAAAAAAAAAAAAAAACTCTAACTCATTAAAATTAATGACTTTTGTCCTTCAAAGGATACCATCAAGAAAGGGAAAAGTCACCAGGCCAAGTGGCTCAAGCCTGTAATGCCAGCACTTGGGGAGGCTGAAGCAGGAAGATTGTTTGAGGCTAGGAGTTCAAGACCAGCTTGGGAAACACAGTGAGACTCTGTCTCTACAAAAAATTTAAAATTAGCCAGGCTGGTGGGGTGCACCTGTAATCCCAGCTACTCAGGAGGCTAAGGTGAGAGGATCGCTTGGGCCCACGAGTTCGAGGCTGCAGTAAGCTATGATCGAACCACTACACTCCAGCCTGGACAATAGGGCAAGACCCCACAGAATGGAAGAAAATATTTGTAAATCATGTATTTGTTAAAGAACTTATATCTAGACTATATAAAGAATTATTACAACTTAGTAATAAAACGACAAATAACCTAGTTAAAATATAGACAAAGAATCTGAATAGACAGTTTTCTCCAAAGATATACATACAGTCAGTAATAACATAAAAAGTTGCTCAACATCATTAACCATCAGGGCAATGCATATTGAAACCACAGTGAGATATCATTTCAGACCCATTAGGATAATTAAAATAAAAAAGACAGATAATGACAAGTGATAGGGATGATGTAGAAAAACTGGAACGTTTATATAATGCTGGTAGGAGTGTAAAATTGCACAGTTGCTTTGGAAAACAGTCTGGCAGTTCCTCAAATGATTAAAGACAGAGTTATCATAAGACCCAGCAATTCTACCCCTGGGTGTATACCCAAGAGAAAGGAAAACATATATCCACACAAAAATTGTACACAAATGTTCATAGCAGCATTATTCATAATGGACCAAAAGTGGAAGTACCTAAGCGTTCATCAGCTGATAAATGGAGATATATCCGTTCAATGGAATATTATTTGGCATTAAAAAGAAATAAAGAACTGATACCTGATACAACATGGATAAGGCTTAAAAACACTATGTCAACTAAAAGAAACCAGTCACAAATGACCACATATTGCATGATTCCATTTACGTGAAATGTTTCAAATACACAAATCTATAGAGGTAGAAAGATTGGTGCCTGCTAGGGCTAGATTGGAGGAATGAGTTATGTGAAATGAGGGTGGACTGCTGAAGGGTGCAAGGTTTCTTTTGGGGGTGATGAAAATGTTTTAAAATTCATTGTGGTGATGGTTGCACAACTTGGTGAATATACAACAAGCACGGAACTGTATATTTTAAATGGTGAATTTTATGGTATATTAAATATACCTCAATAAAACTGTTATAAATCTTTCCCTCCTGGTGGAAGAACTGGGAACAATCCTCCTCCTCCTCCTCCCACTGTCCCAATCCTTTCATCATTCCCAGGTTCCTATGGGCTCACATAACCTTATACATGCTTTTATTATACAGCATGTGCCAAATTGTATTGTAATTATAAGTGGAAATGTCTTCTCTCCAATTTGAATGTACTTTAAGGCAGGAGCTAAGCCTAACATGGAAGGTACTCAATATTTCTTAATACTTTCCTTCAAATTCTAGTCCAATCTCCTAAATAAACATACACAAATATTTTACATACGGAAGTAGTATGTTCAAGTTATCTGAGAGTCTGTTTTTCTATCACAGTTTATTGATGTATGAAAATTGAGTACACAGAGTTATCATAATATTTGATAATTTCATAATATACTATTAGGTCAAAACACCATTCTCTGCTTAGTACTTGATCTTAGGGAATTTGTTTTGCCCAACTTTTAACCACGATAGTTACCTGGGACTATTTTTAGACATATGACTTATATTCCCACTTTCTGAACCTCAAATCAGAGGTTCTTTAATATATCCCCCTCAAATCTGAGTTACTAAGTCAGCGGGAATAAACATTAGGCATCTGCTTGCCCAAAGCCCCAACAACATTGCAGTGAGATTTTTTTTTTAAACGTATTAAAGTTGGTTCAAGTTTCTCTTTCTTCAAAGAGCTAGAATAATCAAGCAATTACATTATTTTATGGTTTTTTTTTTTTAATTTAACTCTTAGACCTATCTGGAATTTATTTTAGTGTATAGCATGAGGTATGGGTCCATGGTGAGTGTTTTTAATAAAGTTAGCCAATTAATCCATAAAGTCTATTTTAAAATTTTTAGAAAAGATTGATTATTGAGTAAATAGCTTTGAAACTACTGAAAGCCACTTGGGTTAAAAAAAAAAGCTGGGATGGTAGTGCATGCTTATAGTCGCAACTACTTGGGAAGCTGGGATGGAATGTTTGCTTGAGGCCAGGAATTTGAGGCCAGCCTGGGCAACATAGTGAGACTGCCATCTCAGAAACAGGAAAACCCCTCCACAAGATGTCTATGTCATTCTACATATCAAGATAAATTGATAAATATCAAGATGGATTAAAGCTTAAATATCAAAATAAAATAATAAAAGTATCTTACGAAAACACAGGTAGGTTTAAAAAATAATTTTATGACGAAAAAGACCACTAAGACCATAAAGGAAAATACTGCTAAGTTTAACAACATAAAATATTTTCTAAGGCTTAAAAAAATTAATAAATAATATTGAAAGGCAAACAAATGGGAAAAGCATATGCAACAATTGACAAAGCGTTAGCAGTCCTATATGTATAGGAAGTATAAGAATAGCAGTAAAACGACCAGTAAACATATGAAGAGATTTCAATCACAGTAATAATGAAAACATGAAAAACAAACAAACAAAAGATAGTATTCTTGATCTACCTAGCAAAGATTTAATTAAAACACTGACCAAATCATGAGCAGATCCAGGGGAAATTGGCTCTCCTGTGTGCTCTTTCTGTAGGAGTTCAATTCAGGTATCATTGGTAGAAAGAAGTTTGGTAGTATCTATCAAAGTATAAAATCTACAGACTGACCCACCACTGCCACTGCTGAGATACTAAAGGATACAGTCTCAAAATATGAAAATATACAGTATAAATTACTAAAGACAATAAAATAATAAAGTTGCTGGGTACAAAATTAACATATTTAAAAACAGTACTTTCATATATGTAAATGACAGTCAATTAGAAAATATAGAAAAGACTCTAATTTCAAATAATAAATATTACCAGAAATATGCAAGATCTAGGCGATTTTAAAACATGCCTAATACATACAAAGGCAGTACAGAAAAAATGGAATGTTATATAATGTTCTTGAATAGAAACATTCAGAATCATAAAGCTGTCATTGTAAAGCATGAATACTCTGCATGGAACATGGAATACTCTGCAGCCATTTAAACTGATACTGTCAATCTGTATTTCAGTCAAAATTAGTTCCTGTGGCTGATTATCCAGTTCTGAATGTTGATTTCTCCAAACAGAATTCTACATTTTTCTTCAAGTTCCAGTATAAATGCTACCTCCTTTATGGCCTTTCCTAAGCCCCAGGAATGGAATTGATTGCTCTGTTTTCTGCATTTCCATCACACCAGGTTTATGCCACTCTTGTACCAATTATTTTACTCTGCCTTGTACATTTAATATTTCTATAATCATCTCCTAAACCATCATAAGATATTTAAGGGCAAAAATCACATCATTTTCACAGCTGTACTACTGTAGGTATTTGATGTTTGCTGGAAGCAAAAATGGCTAATAAAAAATTTTGAAATATTCTTTTATTACTTATCAAAGAAATCTACTTTAGAATAGATATTATAACTTTAAAAATATATTAGCAATAATTTAGAATTGTGGGATTCCTCAGTACAAATGAAAACAGAGCAAAAGGAGTGTTCTTATACACCAATGATAAGAACAGAGAGGACAGGGATCACTATGGAAAGTAATTTGGCAATATGAAGCCAGAGCCTTAAAGCCATTCAAACGCTTATGTCCAGTAATTGTACTTCTAAAAATAATAAGATATTTTAGAAGACATTAGGCACGGGGATAGATAATTATCATAGCAATTATTCAAAATAAGGAAATGGCTAACTGAATTATGGCACAAATCATATAGCCAATATAGATAATAACTGCAAAGAGTTTGTAACATTCGAGAACACACACAAGGAAAGCAACCTATAAAACCGTATACAGATACACACACAAACACATACATTTGAACAATGTAAAAAATCTTTCAAACATATAGAAAAACCAGAAAGGTAATATATCAAAATGATAATAGTTGTCTGGAAATAGCAATATTAAGGAAGTTTTTTTTCTTCTTTGTAGTATTCAGTATTTTACAAAATAGGTATATGTTACCTTTATAATCAGAAAACAAACAAAGGCTGATGAAGTAAAGGTAAGCATCACAGAAAGAAGGGTCCTTACCTAGGGAGGTCACATTTCCATAATTCTCCAGCATCACATCCCAGTACAAGGCCCTCTGGATTGGGCCAAGACATGCCCATTCCTCTGAAGTGAAGCATACTGACACCTCCTCAAACATCACCAACTCCTGAAACAACAGGTGTGTGTGAGATTACCAATGCCCAGGAGCTTGCCTGTTGAAAGGTTCCCTTCGCTTCTGGGGAAGGGATATACTGTGAGACCAGGAGTGCACAACAGACATCAGGGAGACACAAGGAGATCACATATAAAGTCTATCTTCCAACAGCATAGACCTTGATTTAGAAATAGGAACTGACTGGACATTGAAGTACAAGGATGAGAGAGGGCAATTCAGCCACAGTGAGGTTGTGCAGATGGGAAGGAAAGAGGATGTTAACCTTACCTGGGGTTGGGCTGTTAGGAGCATAAGTGCCATTAATTGATTTCTTGGGTTCTCTTCCTGAGAAAGGGCAGAAGCTTCAGGGGCAGGACTATCTGAGGAAAGAGAAAAAGCTGCATGTGGGACCTACAAATTCTGAGTGACCCCCACTTGCAGAGCTGGAATAACACAAAGAGTAGCAATAAAAATGGATACAAGGTCAGAGGGGCCCAAGAAAGAAGGTGGGAACAGCAGAAACAACAGAAAGGAACTGGCACTGTAAGAGATTCCTAGACAGGGTAGCAGAAGAAGCAACTCCCTGGAAGTAGGAGTTGAGCCACAGAAAGGGTCCTGGAACAGCCCAAAGCCCAGAGCACTGAGTAAATACCATTTTGAGGATCCTGGAAGTTGAATGCCACTGGATCAGTAGGATGCAGGCAAATTTCAGCTGCTATGTGGCTGCCAGGAAGTATAGGAGGAAGTGTTCCTGGAGTGCTCACTGCCTTTTGGAGAGGGCTCTGATCCTGGACAAGGACTGGAACCTGGAAATCAGTAAAACAAAACATACTGGCTCTTCTTGTTCCTCCAGAAAAAGGACTCACCTAAGCACTGTGGACCTCTTTCTGCCCACAATCTAGAACTGTGAGATCAGAGAGACCCACCTCAAGTATGGAGCCATCAAAACAGCAATAAAACTTTGCAATGAGAACAATGGAGCTGCCCTCAAGCCCCACTCATGGCACTGGTGACCTCTCCCAGAGGAGACTGTACAACAGAATGGTAGGAACAGAAGCCAGACCTGGGTGTGGGTTAAGGAGGGAATGGGAAGTAATAAACAGTAATTAAGAGCATGGATTTTAGTTTCAGACTTAGTTTTAGAACGGACTTCAGTCACATCTCTTCTACTTATTTACCATCTAAGTACTGACCTCTTTACCTAGTCCTCTGTGCTCAAATACAAGTAACATTAAAATCGGCACCAAGACACTTGGTTTTGCGGCCAGCTAGATGTCTGCCTCGGTTTCCTTATATCACAAATGAGGATGTATTAATTTGTAACGAAATATATAGCTCTAAGATTTTTCACTTTATGATTAAAAGAACAAGCCTATCCTTAATGCCACACCCAAGTTTGAGTTATGATTCAGATGTCTTATACAGAAATGTTTCTAGTGAGCTATAGATGTACAGAAGAAATCTCACACATGATAGGCTACATTAAGATCCCAATCTAATGGTCAAGGATATAAATCTTATCAGAAGCAAATATCTTAACCCAATCCCTTGGCTTGCAGAATCCCCAGGAGGGCACACAAGAGGAGGTCTCACCTGGAAAGTTTCATTCTTGTTATGCTACTGGCATTCTATTTATTTATTTATTTAAAGACAGGATCTTACTCTGTTACCCAGGCTGGAGTGCAATGGTGTGATCATAGCTCACTGCTGCCTCAACCTCCTGGGCTCAAGTGATCCTCCCACCTTAGCCTTCTAAGTAGTTGGGACAACAGGTACTTGCCACTACACCTGGCTAATTTTTTAAATTTTTTGTAGAGAAGAAGTTTTCCCATGTTGTGCAGGCTGGTCTTGAACTTGTGGCCTCAAGTGATCCTCCCACCTCAGCCTCCCAAAGTGTTGGGATTATAGGCATGAGCCACTGTGCCTGGCCTTTTATACTCTATGCCTACATCACCATTCCAAACAGAATTATAGAGACAATACATATGCTTCTATTTAGGAAAAAACTTAGCAACATTTCTTCTTCAGGTTCTTGATCCAAACTCAGCATTAGCAAGCACTACCCAGGTGACAAAACAGAGTCAATGTTTTTGTGCTGCTTCTAAGTTGGAACCAAAGACACCTCAACATAAATCCATTTCTCTACAGACATATTCTATGATCTGAATACTCATGAATCTGCTTTAATTATTGTTAGGGTGGCTAGTGTGCTATTAATTTTTAATGAAAATCACACCCTCTAGCCCAGCCTCAATTCTTTCCTTCCCTTCATCCCAATACCCACCTTCCCTCCCCACCTTTCTCACTTTTATTGCTGGTCCATCAAGGTCTTTCTGCAGCTCCTCTACCAGGGCCACAGCCTCCTCGCCACTCCCAGGGCGATGGAGCTGCACCCAAGTCCGAATCTCCCCAGGCAGGATGCTCAGAAACTGCTCCAGCACCAGCAGCTCCAGGATCTGTGCCTTGGTACGTGCTTCTGGTCTCAGCCACCGGCGACAGAGTTCTCTGAGCCGGCTCAGAGCCTCCTGGGGTCCAGATGTCTCATGGTAACGTAATTGTCTAAAGTGCAGGTGGGAGGTCTCCCAAACAGAGGAGCTGCTTCCTTGGAAGCTGGTTCCCCATTTCCAAGTATCATCCTTCCCCTTCACAAGGCCCTCTTGTCTCAAAGCATTGTGGGCCCAATTTTCTCTTGTCATTGTTGTTTTAGAAAAAGGCTCCTCTCCAGTCCAGGTCTCCTTAATCCTTGACTTCTTCCTTAGAGTTTGGAGAGTATCATCTACAAGACCTCAAGAAATCATTGTTAAAATTAGCCCAGAGAAAGAGCTGAGCTTTCCAGGCCCCAGTCAGCTCCCAGTAATAAAGAGAACGTTTGTGAGTGCAAGGTTCCAGACTCTAGAGAGTGTTTCCTCTGACGCCTCCCACTTAAGGCTCTGGGACACAGACACTCATGTTACCCAGACTGCTGAAACCAAACACATGAATTTCCTTTGGTCTTTATTCATAGGATCTCTTCATCTAACTACAATAGATTCTTTACCACTCTAACAATGAGCATCCTGGCTACTCCTGTATAACCTGGAACGAGTCCCTCACTTCTGAGCCTTAGTTTTTTAATCTGTAAAATAGGGATAGTAACAGTTCCTAACTCATGGGGTTGTTATGAGAATCTGATGTCTAAATACATTTCAAGTTTTTGGACAGTGCCTGGTACATTGGTTTAAATGTTACTTATTACCCTCTGTAACTAGCACTCTTTCCTATGTTCCACAGAGTTAACAAGTAATCACAGTCTTAATCATGACACACATGAGATAAAATCCTATCCACCTCCTCGATTAACAAAGAAAGGCTGTATTAAGTTCTGTGTAATTTTGCTCTACATGCTTTTAATTCTCTGAAAATTGTTCATTCTGTTAATCAAAATATTTGGATAAATTTCCATCTTGCTGTTATCTTTTCACACCTAGTCCCACAGGTGGATAAATCTGAATAAGGTTTTATTATACAGAACTTAGACCTGCTCTCTAGAAATCAACTATTCTTTAGAAACAACATATATGTTTCTAATTATAAAACCAAAAATTTATAAAACCAGAAAACAATCACTGCTATTATTCAGAACTATGTCATTCTAGCCCTTTTTCTATGCACCAGTGTGGGTTAAAGATTGGATCCAAGTGTATTGCTCTATAGCTTTTCTCACTTATTATGTTGTGAACACATTAACTATTCTTCATTATTTTTAAGAGCTGTATGAGTCCATCTATACTTAATAGCCCCCTGTTGCTGGACATTTATAGATTATAATCTACAAATTACAGATTATAATAGATTATTTCTATCTTCTACAATAATTTCTAACTAATTATCATAGATTAATTCTAACTTTCCCCTATTATTAAAAAGGTTACAATGGCTATCCTTGCTAACAAATTTTTAGTTACATCTCTGCTTATTTTTTCAGGATAAATTCCTAGAATTGTTGGGCTGAGGAGTACAAGTATTTTTAAGCTTTTAAGGTTATAACAGTTATATCAGCATCAGTGACATATGAAAGCATCCTCATTATTTGAACACATAGACCCTTAAAGAGAGCCTGCTTATAACAACTGGGGGTGGGGGGGCAGAAATATAAACATAATTTCAATATAATGTGTAAGTATAAGTAATAGGAGAACATAAAACTACAGAGAGGATTAATGAAGGGTAATTTTTTATTTTTGAGATGGAGTCTCCCTGTCACCCAGGTGGGAGTGCAGTGGCGTGATCTCAGCTCACTGCAACCTCTGCCTCATGGGTTCAAGTTCTCCTGTCTCAGCCTCCCGGGTAGCTGGGACTACAGGCTTGCGCCACCATGCCCAGCTAATTTTTGTATTTTTGGTAGAGATGGGGTTTCACCATATTGCCCAGGTTGGTCTTGAACTCCTGACCTCAAGTGATCTGCCCACCTCGGCCTCCCAAAGTGCTGGGATTACAGACATGAGCCACCGCTCCTGGCCATGAAAGGTACCTTTGGATTGGACTTTTAAGGAAAAATAAAAGGATCACAGGACTATGAGGAAAGCCATTTCAGGAAGAAAGAAACTATTTTCAAAAGCAACGGAGTGACACATAACTTTGTGAAGGAAAACCAGAGAATGAAAGTAAACTTTGGAGGCAAGATTGTAGGAGTAGAGCAGAGAGGTAAACATAAGTTAAATTCTAAAGGCTCTTGAGAGGCAGTATTCTGAGGAGGTCATTGAGTCCTGTAAGTGAAGCAGTTTTACTTCCATTTAAGCATTAAAGAGGTTTTACATTTTTTCGTATTTTTAAAAATAGGTAATATACTCACTTGCTCAAAATTTCAGATTATAAAACGCATATTGTGTAAAGTTTCCTTCTCCCTGTTAGCTTCTTATGTATCTTTCCAGTTATTTATGCATATGTGTGTATACATTTATTGTTTTCTATTTCCCTTTTTTCACAGATGGTGGTACACCATGAATGTGCTACATTTTCCTATTCTCAATTAATAACGTCTTAGAGGTCTTTCCTGTCAATACACAGCCCCTCTCCCCATTTTTATGGATGCATAGATGTATCATAATTATTCATGCCAGCATGGATGGAATGTTTGGGTAGTTTTCAATCATTTCTTATTACCAACAATATTATCATGAATAATCTTGTGCATACATCAGTTTGGATGTGTATAGTCACATATAAGAAAAGTTCTTTGAAACAGAATTGCTGAGTCAAAAGGTATGCAGGTATAATTTTGGTATTTTCAATTTGACCTCATTAGGACTGTACCAGTTTATCATTTATACCCCCATCAGAAACAGCTGTATGGGAGTGCCTTTCCTCACTCTCACCAATACAGTTGTTAAAGTTTGTGCTCTTTGCCAAATTTTTAACTTGCATTTTGAGTGAATTACTATATTGACAGTCATTTGTATATTTTTTCAAGTAACTATTCATATATTTTGCCTGTGTTTCTATTGAGGTGTTGGGTCTTGTTAATTTGTACACATTTTTATCACATAGGAATGGCAGGTGCAAATTTTTCCCAGTTTGTCAAGTGTCTTTGAGACCATATTATGTGCCATGTGACTTTGCTTAAAGTGTTTTTTGCCATGCAATCTTTTATAACTTCTGGGTATTGTACCATAATTAGAAAGATCTTTTCCACTATGAGCATGAAGAGACTCTTAAGAGGTGTCAGGACTCTATTAGTGGGGAATGGTGGGGGTGGGGGGACTGGATAACAAGAAAGGCCAGTTAGATTTTTGTAATAGTCTCAACACATGACTAAGTTCTAAACGAAGTAGGAACTTACTTATCCCCTAGTAGGGATAAGGCAATTGAGAAAAACTTGGCAGTCCTTGGTAACTGATCTGGGGGTGATGGAAAGGAATTTTTAAAAAGAATTTTGAATAATTTTCTACAGCAAATTATCAGAACTCTATTTACACTTATTTTGCAGATAAAAATAACATAAAAATAACAAGTTATTAAATATACATTTTATTTGCTTCTCACAAAAGGTTTTCAAGGCAGAAGTTAAAAAGAACAAAAAGATCAGAGGAACTAATCCACTCAAGGGCACTTAGCTAGTTGAGATGTGGGAACAAATTCTGATTTCAGGGATTCTAATTCCAGAAGTCCAAAACAATTCCATCTACGAAGAAACTTATGAAACCCAAACAACTGTTCTAAAACAACGGTTTCCAAACACCAGTCCACGATAAAGCTTTAATCTGGCAAGCTGCAAAAAGAGAAAACCAGTAACAATCGTCACTGACAAGTTGCCAATGACGTGGGCAACATTTATTCTGAGTTTACGGTCTTAGTACTTTGTGTTAAAATGTACTCTTGAAGTAAGGGTGGTATGGGTGGTTTCAAGTTTGATTTTTAAATACCATCATATTACAAAACTAAAAGATGACAATTGTTCCATTCCTTAAAAAAAAAAAAAAAAAAAAAAACGTCTGGGCGCCACCGGTATAGGGAAGCCTCAGAATGTTTCTGTGCATCAGCCTCACAGAAGACTGAGGAAGAGCAGAAAGGCCTGAGCTGGGGGAGCAGACTACTGAGGCAGCTATCCTCAAAGAGCTAGCGGAGTCCGTTAGACTGGAGCACCAGTCCAGACACACACAGACTCGGAGCTGCTGTCCTCAGTACCTTCCCCGGGCCGCTGCCTGCCCTGCCGAGGCCAAGATGTCGACCCCCAACACGGAGCTGGGGACTGACCGTGCCGGGGGGTCAGAGCCCGGGAGGGGCCACCGATGGCTGTGCAGTCCCAGCAAACTCAGGCCCGCGTCCCAGGCCGCCTCACTTGCACGCCCACCCGCCCCCAAGCCCACCCCGCTCACCGGGGGCTCCCGCTGCGGCTCCAGCCTTGGGTACCGCCGCCTCGGCGCCAGGCCGCTAGGAGATGACACTGGAACGGACCCTTGCGGCAGCCGAGGCACAGAATAATGGCCGAGCCGTAGATACAGCGACTTCCGCTTGCTCCCAGCCCCTCATCCGGGATCTCTAGGAAGACACATCTCTATGGTTCGTTTCTTTTCCTAGCGCGCGAGAGGAGAGGCGGAACTCCTGAGCCCTTGGAATAAGCCCTCATTCCTTACATCAAACAAGAACCGGCCGCTGTGTTTCGGACTGGAAGGGTGCAGAGATGAAAGACAGGACCGAGGGCCTCAGGATGCTTGTTGCCGCCAAAGAAAGTTGGACATTTCTGTTTTAATTTGCCTTTCAATTGAGTTTGACAGGGAGTAACCTCTCATCTGAATGACCCGGTAGGTGACTTTTCTGGTCTCTTCGTGAACCTATGCAGTTCCCACTATAAATAACATGGATTATAAATCATCCTCTTGTGAATTCGCTTACTGTGGTGTAGCTCTTGCCCACATGATCACATACTGGAGCTACGATATTAAATAGTAATCAGGTTGAAGTTGCAAAGTCATGTGCAAATGGTGGGGACATCTCTACCCTGAAAGAGGAGGTTATTTCAGCTGTCCCTCACGCTGGGTAAAGTTAGATGTATATAAAGGAAACTGGAATTCTGATCCTCTCTTTGGTCTTCAGTCTCTTAGGTGTGGACTTCTGGAATTGACACCCCTATATGTGACTATGGCTGCAATAAGGCTCCAAAAGGAGAAGGGCCATGTCTGCATGGATCCCATGTATTTAGCCCCTAGTACAAAGCTGAAGCCATATAGGTTGTAGATGAATGTTTATTGAATGAGCAAAGTTTATGTTATTCTATTTATGTCTTTTTTTTTTTTGAGACAGAGTTCGCTGTTGTTGCCCAGGCTGGAGTGCAGTGGCGCAATCTTGGCTCAGTGCAACCTCCACCTCTGCATTCAGAGTAGTTGGGATTACAGGCACACGCCACCATGCCTGGGTAATTTTTTTTTTTTTTTTTTTTTTTTTGTATTTTTAGTAGAGACAGGGTTTCACCATGTTAGCCAGGCTAGTCTTGAACTCCTTACCTCAGGTGATCCACCCACCTCAGCCTTCCAAAGTGCTGGAATTACAGGCGTGAGCCACTGCACCAGGCTTATTCTGTTTATTTCTACATGTTCTCTCCTGGTGTTCATTAAACAACATACTTAAACTTCAGCCTTGATTCATTCATTCATTCAACTACTGGGTACTTGCCATGTGCCAGATATTGTTCTGGGCACTAGGAACATAAATAAAGAAGTAAAGTTCCTGTTCTCATGGAGTTTACAGTTCTAGTTGGGTAAACAGAAAACAAATATAAATATGTGTCATGCCGGGTGCGGTGGCCCAAGCCTGTAATCCCAGCACTTTGGGAGGCCGAGGCGGGTGGATCACTAGGTCAAGAGATTGAGACCATCCTGGTCAGCATGGTGAAACCCTGTCTCTACTAAAAATACAAAACATTAGCTGGGCATGGTGGCGCGTGCCTGTAATCCCAGCTACTCAGGAGGTTGAGGCAGGAGAATTGCCTGAACCCAGGAGGCGGAGGTTGCGGTGAGCCGAGATTGTGCCTTTGCACTCCAGCCTGGGTAACAAGAGTGAAACTCCGTCTCAAAATAAATAAATAAATAAATAAATAAATAAGTGTCAGGTGGTGATAAATGCTAAGAAGTGTGAAAGCTGATCATAAGAATTGGGTCATTCTTGTTGTACCTAACTAAAACAAAGTTGAGAAATTAGCTGGGGGAAGCACTGAGGATACAAAACATTGCTCCAGGAATGTTATTCTCTGCAAGTTTGACTGCTGAAACTGCTTATTGTAACTCAAACCAGCTTTATCTATAGCTTTTGAGATAACTTGCTGCAACTCTAGGACTAATTTTGCCCACTGCAGTTGCTCACCAATTAGAGCTTGCCAGCTCCCCACACCCTTACTAGTGCCAATGAACTTTCTCAAAGAGGAATATGTAACATTCCTCCTTTGTGTAAAACCTCTAACTTTCTCTTTGTTCTTCAGAGAGAGCATCACTTTCAGTTCAAGCCAGAGACTATCTCTCCAAGTTTGTAAACTGATATTGTGAATAAAACTTTCTTTTCTACTAGTTAGCCATCCTGGTGGTCCTTTGGATGACAGAGAAAAAAGGATAAGGAGGACCCAACAAAGGAGACTGAGAAGCAGCAGCCAATCAAGCAGGAAGAGAACAAGGAAAGAGTACTTTCTGGGTCTCAAAACATGAATGAGTAGATTTTGAAATATTGATCAATGTGATTGCTGTTCTCCCCACACTAAATTATAATTTTACTTGTAAACCAATGCTCCCTTCTCCTCCCCTGCCCTACCTAGGTAGACAGAAGTTACACACTATGGGATTGGAAACAGAAGGGACAAAGACTATAGTGAGTTAGGCCATTAGAAGCTTTCAGTAAGATGAAACATATTGTTGCCTGCTGGGAAAGAAGAAAGGAATGGTAGGAGCCAAAATGACTAACTAGACTATGGACCACTGACCAGAGCCTGTAATCATTCACACTACTACTAAGGAGTGGCCTGGAAGCATGTAACCAAAGAGTTGTCAGCTGGTAAGGACCACCAATTGCCAATGGCCACCCCAGACCCTCAGTTTTGTCATTCCGTTTGTGTCCTGAGATTCTGCCCATCTGACAGTCAGAGAGCTTGAAGCACACTCACCACTGCCCCAAGATGAAAGACTTGGTAACCTTGTGGAGTGATGGTGATAGGAAAGGAACACCCTATCTTTGACCAAGGTGGAATTATACAAAACCTGTTTAAATTGGGCCAGAGATCTGGGACATACAACACATAGCCTCTGTTTTACATACACACACATTCCTGGTATTTAGAATTCCCAAATATATAGGTGAAGAAAACTAAGCAAACAAGAAATAAATGGATTTGAGATAGGCATATGAGAAGAGGCTGGAAGCAGAGGACTGACATTTCAAGATGGGCTAAGATCTCAGAATATTGATCAACTAAAATGGAAATCCCAGTCTCAATGGAAAGTTTGTATTTCTCATCTTTCTTAAAACCCCACTTTGCCAGAGTTGTTTTTAATGCAAATTGGAATGTGATTGACCTATGACCAAGGATTATATGTATATAATATATATGGCTAAGAAATCTCAAGACATGCAATCTGGAGACCCAGGAGAGCTGAAGGTATAGTTGTAATCCAAGAACAATAGGCCTGAGAAGCAGAAAAGCTGCTGGTGTAACTTTCAGTCTGAGTCCTAGGCTGAATCCAAATCCTTCTCAGATTCCTAGTCTGAAACAATATGATCTAAACCATATCATCCAAGTGTAAGTCTGTTCTCACACTGCTATAAAGAAATGCCTGAGATTGAGTACTTTATAAAGAAAAGAGGTTTAATTGGCTCACAGTTCTGCAGGCTGTACAGGAAGCATGGCAGCATCTGCTTCTGGGGAGGCCTCCGGGAGCTCATGGGGGGAGGCAAAGTGGGAGCAGACATTTGTCGTGGCAGGAGAAGGACCAAGGGTGGGCAAGGGGAGGTACTACACAATTCTAAACAACCAGGTCTCACCCGCTATCTCAAAACAGAACCAAGGGGTAAATCCACCCCTATGAGCCAATCATCTCCCATCAGGCCCCACCTCCAACATTGGGAATTACAATTTGACATGAGATTTGGGTGGGGACAGAGATCTAAATAATATCACCAAAGGTGGGAGAAGACCAATGTCCCAGCCAGAAGACAGGCAGAGAGTAAATTCTCCCTTTCTCAGTCTTTTCCTTCTACTCAGGCTTCCAATGGCCTGGATGAGGCTCAGTCATGCTAAGGAGGGCAATAAGTCTACAGATTCAGATATTAATCTCATTCAGAAATACCTCCACAGACACACTCAGAATAATGTTTAACCAAATATCTGGGCACACGATGGCCCAGTCAAGTTAACATGTAAAATTAACTATCATATATGGATTCTTCCAAATACAGTTCAGGGCGTTATTTTAAAAAGTTTTTCTAGGCACGGAAGGGCATCCATGGTAGTTAGACTGGGCCAGGGTCACTTAGAAGGATTAATTTCAGATCTGAATATCTGTCTTGGACAACCTCACCCCCTTATCTTTACATCCTCAGAGAGAGGTCACTGTAGGAATGAGGGAGTCACAGTGAAGGGAAAGTTAGAGAAGGGGACAGGCCACCTGTGAAAGGCCAACCATACTGGGAGCATAGAGGGGTAAATCCAGTCCAGACTGGACAGCTTGAGGGAAGACAGAAAAGCCATATTCTTTGCTAGTTGGAAGAAGGTATTAATCCCATTGTTCATCCTTTTACTCACATCGGAGGCCTACCTGGAGAGGTGGGAAAAGGCACATAATCTTTGGTAGGAATAGAGGTATCACAAAATCAGAGGACCTGAGCTTGGGGCGCCTGTGGCTTTGATGGGAGCTTTAGAATCTGAAAGGGTGAAGGGGCTGTTACGGCCCTAGTAAGAAAGGAAAGGAAATGGGATACTGGGGGACCTGCTTTGGTCTTTCTGTAGCCGTTCCCAAGGGCTAGATGAAAATGAAAATCTCAGGTTGTTCCGAATTGGTTTCTAGGCCAGCGCTCTATTACTAGGCTCGTGATGCTACAATTAATCAAAAGATCATTGACCCCTGATAGAGGTCTTTACTAGTGCCAAAATCTACCCAGCTGCACTTTCTGCATCCCACCTCCAACACACACACACAAACACATGTGTACACCACATACACACTCAATTTTCAGCACTATATAACTGGCAATCACAAAACATTTCAGTTGAATTAAGCCAGAGTTCAAATCAGAACAGTGAGGCAAAGCTAGAATATTAGAAAAAATTTACTTGTTATGTGTCAGCCTCTTTCACATGGTTAATTTCATTTACTCCTTCATAAACCCTTTGAGATAGATAATACTATCACAGTTTCGATGATACTGAAACTAAGGATGAATAAGTTTAAGCAATTTGTTAAAATACCTTCCTAATAACCAGTGAGGCTTTGAAATCCAAGGCAAGTGCTGTTTCCACCACTATATTTAGGCTTTTGTACACCCAGAAGCAAGAATATCATTCAGGGGACTGAGGCAAGACACAGGTAGAGAGAAGGGGGAGAAAAGTCAGGACAGCCAGCATGAAGAGTGTCTTCGGTCTCCTGAGTCCTTAGCTGCGGTCAGGCCTTGGACAATTCATGCTAATTTGAATGCAAACGAGCATTAATATGCTGTGTTCACTGGGAATCCATCCAAGGCTTTGATAATCGTTGGGAGTGGGAGGCAGGGAGGCCTGCTATCTTGGTTTATACCCACCTGGACTTTTATATGGAAGGTTATGACTCTTCACTACACTCTGCTCTAGAGAGGCCCAAAAGTGGTAATTCTAAAGTCAGTTTAGTATCTCCCAGCCTTAGAGGTGTCTGGGGGTGTCTGGGGAGCAGAACAAATATAACTGAGACCCTTCCCAGTCCAAGATATTCTGAAGATACTTTACTTTGGGTTTTGGAAAAACAATAGAAGTAGCTACTACATAGGTAAAGGGCATATTTTAAAACACTAAAATTCTTTGATGTTAAAAGCATAGTAAAAGTAATATCTTCTTATTACCTAAAACGGATGTTCTTTGTATTCTCTACCACAGTCACCTCTGCCCATCTCTGATTTTCATGCAGCTGTGGGATAATGGATGTAGCCATCCTGACAGAGTCCCGTCTCAAGCACATACCATAACATCTTAGGCTATTTTGTTGAAGGCTTCCTCTACAAGTGTAGAAGGCTGTTCAGCCAGGTCTGAGGCACAAACTGGAAGAAGTGGATGAGAATAACATCCCCTCAGACAAACTTGAAAGAATGATAAATAAGAATTGGTACAAAAATGCCCCAATATCCTGTCCTTTGGCAAGAAAATTCTGAGCTACGTTCTACATGGACCCTTAGAGGACCACTAGCGAAAATGAGCCTCAGTTGCCCACAGTGGAACCAGCTCAATAACTTGTTCTTTGTTGGCTTTCGACTTTCCCTGTCTCGCCCTCCCTGCTTACTCCCTCCTGCTCCTTGAGATCATCTAAACTACTCCACCTACATCCATGTCTCGGGGTCTGCTGTTGGAAAAACCTAAACTTATAATCAACCTTTTAAATTCAAACAAGGTTGGGAGCTTTGACAATACCCAATTTTATGAACACCCATGTATTAGTCTGATTGAAGACTAATTATCTTTTTCCAGAGGAGGCCCCAGAAGCCAATCCTTTACCTTCTTTCTAAGTAGATAGGCCTTTACAGAGATACACACAATCAACAAGCTCTTTAGCACATCTTGTCTTCCTGAATCATACACTAATGAGGAAAATGGAGGGTCCTACCCAGAGGAGCATTGTGAGTTCGAAGTTCTCACCACTATGGAGAGATGCAGACTCCACAGGCTAGACCAGATGGCGGAAAACTGGGCCTCCTGGAGGCTGTGCCTTGATGCAGGGCAGTCCAGGAACCAAAGCAACAAAAGTAAATGGATCTTTGTGCCAGTGTTCCACTGTAAATCCAACCCAGCTGCTCCCAGCATGTTTTCTGTTTCTCTACTTCCCACCACTATCCAGCTTCTTCACTCTGAATCTTCTGTCCCCTTCATTAGTCCTTCTTATTACAACTTCTGTCCACTCATACTTACTGCTTGCTGTGGCTCCTAATGACGTGGCTTCTCTTCGTCCACAATTTCTGCTTTAGCTCCTGCTCTTACTTGCCTTATTTTTGCCCTACTTCCAATTCAGAATTTCCTTAGAAAGGGATTCCCTCTGGTAGAGTCATTAAATATTGTCTCTGTTTGGGCAGAGCTTTGGCCTGAGGCCACACTCTGCAGGATAGTTAAAAGGAAACAACATATTCATGTCTAGTGATCATGACCGTAATTACTCTGCCTTCTCCCATATTTCACTTGAGACGTTTGCTACCCTTCTCTCCATACCATCTTTTCAGAGAACTATGGAACCATACAGTGTTATGGTTGGAAATGAACCTACAGTTCATCATTTTACTAAAGATCTTACCTCTGTAAGACCACATCATCCTTTTTAAACTGGTCACTTGCCCTCCAGTTGCCCTTCTAACTCGGTTGTGATAGGTTAATATCTGTTTGTCCCTGATATCTTCTTTTACCCTCTCTGATAAACTTCTCCTCCATTTTTTTTTTCTGCCCATGAAGAAAAAGTTGAGCTACTACCATTTCATTCTTGATCACAGTATGTCACCTCATCCCATAATCTGACTTTTTTTTTTTTTTTTTGAGACGGAGTTTCACCTTTGTTGCCCAGGCTGGAGTGCAATGGCACGATCTCGGCTCACCGCAACCTCCGCCTCCTGGGTTCAGGCAATTCTCCTGCCTCAGCCTCCTGAGTAGCTGGGATTACAGGCATGCGCCACCATGCCCGGCTGATTTTTTTTTGTATTTTTAGTAGAGATGGGGTTTCACCATGTTGACCAGGATGGTCTCGATCTTTTGACCTCGTGATCCACCCACCTCAGCCTCCCAAAGTGCTGGGATTACAGGCGTGTGCCACCGCTCCCGGCCAATCTGACTTTTTAAAAAGATCTCTTGATGATTCTGTTTCCACAAGACAAAAAAATTGAGTTAAGTTGTTTTCTGCTTTCTTTTGATATTAGATGAGAACAGAATAGACTTGACTATGAAGCGGGAAATTTTTAAAGAATCAAAGTTATCTGATGGACCATCAAGAGGATTCTTTCTTTCTTTTAAGAGAAATGGGGTCTTGCTCTGTCATAGTAGCACAATTATAGCTCGGTGCAGCCTTGAACTCCTGGGCTCCAGTGATCCTCCTGCCTCAGTCTCCCAAGCAGCTGGGACTACAGATGAATACCATCACATCCCCAGCTAGTAAGAGGATTCTATGTGTTGATTCATAGGGAAACCAGAGACTAGAGATACCTATGAAGACACTTTTGTGAAGTTAGAAGAATTACCCTTGAATTTGAAGAAAGGAGCTGACTAGAAGTAATTTATTGAATAACACACAAGGATTTTTTAAAACCTACAAAAGATAAATGTGAGAAAGATAAGGAATTTGGGGAATCCTCCCATGTCCTCCAGTCTTACTATACATTAGGAGTTCTGATGGGACAGAAATCCTACCAATGTGATGAATGTGGCAAAGCTTTCAATCAGAGTGCATACCTCAATGGCCAATAGAAAATCTATACTGGAGTGAAACCTGTGAATAAATGAGTATTATATGACATTCAGGTAGAATTTTCCATCCAATGTATATTTTTATGTCAGACATTTTTATCTCTAGAAATCGAATTTAAATCTTTTAAATATCTTTTGTGTCTGGTAAACAAGTTCAATCTTTCCCCTTGATTTTGCTTATATAATATATAGCTATAATAACTGCATTAATATCCTTGTTTGTTGATTCTTTGTATCAGTTTGAGGTTAGGTTTGAATAACTGATTTTTCTCATCAATAAAGGTTGTATTTTCCTGTTTGTTTATATGCCAAGTGATAACTGTATGTCAGACATTTTCCATTTTACATTGTTGGAGGCAGAATACTTTTTGTTCCTTTATTCTAGGGCATAGGGGACGCAGCTAAGTTACATTAGGTCAGAGAACATATTTTGTATTATTTAAATCCTTCTGATGTATTAAGGTTTGTTTTTTCACCTAGTATATCATTTTTCCTGAAGAATGTTCCATGTGTACTTGAGAAGAAGGTATATTCTGCTATTCTTCAGTGGTATGTTCTAGGGCTGTATTGGGCCTGGTTGGTTAATAGGGCTCACGTACTCTATTTCCTTGTTGATCTTCTTTCTGGTGTTCTATTATTGAAAGTTGGATATTGAAGCCTCCAACTATTATTGTTGAATTGTCTATTTCCCTGCTTCATCTCTTTCAGTGTTTAATGTATTTTGGGTGTATTTCAGTAGCTGAATACACATTTATAATTGTTCTATCTTCCTGATAAATTGACCCCTGTATTGTTATAAAATGTCCCTTTTTTATCTGAAATAGTATCTTTTCTTTGGTTTTAAAGTCTAGTTCATCTTGTCATATAACCACTCTAGCTTTCTTATGGTTATTATTTGTAAGATACATCTTTTTCCATCCTTTTATTTTTAATCAATTTGTATCTTTGAAACTAAAGTGTGTCTCCTGTAAACAGCATAAAATTGGATCTTGTTTTTTTATCCAGGCTGACAATCTCTGCTTTTTTATTGGATTGATTAATCCATTCACATTTAATTTTATTACTGATATGGGGTTTTAGCCCACATTTCATCTGGAAGAAGATATATTTGGGTTTATGTCTGCCATTTTACTTTTTTTGCTCTCTTTTTTTATTATTATGAACTCATTCTTCTTCTTTTTCTTTTCTTCTTTTTTTTTTTTTTTTTCTGACAGGGCCTTACTCCGCCCCCAGGCTGGAGTGCAATGACATGATAATGGCTCACTGAAGCCTTGAATTCCTGGGCTCAAGTGATCCTGCTGCCTCAGCCTCTCAAGTAGCTGGGACTACAGGCATGTGCCACAATGCCCAGCTAAGTTTTTAAACTTTTTTTTTTTTTTTTTTTTTTTTAGATGGAGTCTCACACTGTTGCCTGGGCTGGAGTGCAGTGGCATGATCTTGGCCCACTGCAATCTCTGCCTCCCAGGTTCAAGCGATTTTCCTGCATCAGCCTCATGAGTAGCTGGGATTACAGGCGCCCAGCACCACACTCAGCTAATTTTTTGTATTTTTAGTAGAGACGGAGTTTCACCATATTGGGCAGGCTGGTCTCGAACTCCTGACCTCATGATTTGCCTGCCTTGGCCTCTCAAAGTGCTGAGATTACAGGTGTAAGCCACCATGCCGGCCACTTTTAAAATTTTTTAGTAGAAATAAGGTCTCACTATGTTGCCCATGCTGGTCTCAAACTCCTGAGCTCAAGCAATCCTCCCACCTTAGAATTATTTCTCCAATCCCCAAGCCCCTGGCAATCACCATTCTACTTTCTGCCTTTATGAGTTTGACTGCTTAGGTATCTCTTAGAAGTGGAATTATAGCCTTTGTTTCTGTGAGACTGGTTTCTTTACTAAATTTGTTTATCAATTCAACTGCCTCAGCCTCCCAAAATGCTGGGATTACAGACATGAGCCTCCACACCCAAAACTACACTGTCTTGACTGCTATAGTTCTACATAAGTCTTAAAATCAGGTTAGCCCTCCAATTTTTAAAAACATTTTTCTGAATTGTTTCGGCTATTCTAAGTTCTTCGCATTTTCAAACAGACTTTAAAGACAACTTTTTAATTTTAAAACACACATGCACAACTAATAGAATTTTGATTGAGATGGAGTTGAAGCTAGTTCAGTTTGTGGACAATTAACATATTAACCATACTGCATACTCTAATCCATGAACAAGGCAGATTTCCATTAAGTTAGGTCTTCTTTAATTTTTCCTACCAATGTTTTATAGTACTTAATTTACAGATATTTTGCATTTTGTCATATTAATTACTGTATTTCATATTTTAATGCTATTACAAATGGTATCATTATTGAAATTTTGATTTCAAATCATTCATTGCTAGTATATAAAAAAATTGATTTTTATAAAGATATGTGTCCTGCAACCTTCCTAAACTCACTTATTAGTTCCAGTAGCTTTTAAAATAGATAATTGGATTTTATACATAGCTAGTCATGTTGTCTACAAAGAAGGAAAATTTTACTTTGTTCTTTCCAACCTATATGTCATTTGTTTATTTATTTAATTTAACTGCCCTGACTAGAACCTGCAGTACACTGTTGAGTAGAAGAAGTGGTGAAAGCACTTTATCTTGTTCCTGATCTCAGGAGGAAAGCTTAGTCTTTCACCATTAAGTGTGATACCAACTATAAAAATTTTTTTAGATACTTTTAAATCAGATTTAGGATCTCTTTTACCCCTAATGTGTAGAGGGGTTTAAAATTTCTAAATCAAGGATGGATGTTGGATTTTTTCAAAAGCTTATTCTACACCATTATAGTGACCATGATTTTTCACTGTTAGCTTATTAATATGGTGAATTACATTGATCAATTTTCAAATACAAAGCCACCTTTGCATTTTTTGAATCAATTCCTTTGGTCATGATGTATTATCCAACTATTTGATAGTGATTTATTACAATTTCATATTGTTGGCTTTAATGTTCTAAAATTTCATTTAGGATTTTTGCATTTCTGTTTGTGAAGGCTGTTGGTCTGTACTTTTATTGTAACACTTTTATTGTATTGGATCTGGGTAATGCTGAATGAGTTGGAAAATTTCCTTATATTCAATATTCTGCCAGAGCTTATATAAAGTTAGTACTATTTCTTCTTTAAACATTTGATAAAACTTACCAGAGAAGCCTCCTACGTCTAGATTTTTAAAACATTTTTAACTTCTGTGAGCACATAGTAAGTGTGTATGTTTATGAGATACAGGAGATACTTTGATACAAACATGCAAAGTGTAATAATCACAGTGTGGAAAATGGGGTATCCATCCCCTCAAGTATTGATTCTTTGTGTTACAATCAAATTGTACTTTTAGTTATTTTAAAGTATGCAATTAAATTATTATTGATTGCAGACACTCTGTTATCAAATATTAGGGCTTATTCATTCTTCCTATTTTTTAATATCCATTAACCATCCCCACTACCCCCAAACCCCACTACCCTCCCCACCTTCTGGTAACCATCCTTTTACTCTCTATCCCTATGAGTTCAATTGCTTTTATTTAGATCCCACAAGTAAGAACATATGATGTTCATCTTTCTGTGCCTGGCTTATTAACATAATGACCTCTGTTCCATCCACGTTGTTGCAAATAACAGGATCTCATTCTTTTTTATAGCTGAATAGTATTCCACTGTGTGTAAGTACCACATTTTCTTTATCCATTCATCTGTTGATGGACGCTTAGGTTGCTTCCAAATCTTGGCCATGTGAACAGTGCTGCAATAAACATAGGAGTACGGATATCTCTTCAATGTACTGATTTCCCTTGTTTTGGGTATACACCCAATAGTGGGATTGCTAGATCATATGGTAGCTTTATTTTCAGTTTTTGTTGGAACCTCCAAACTGTTCTCCATAATGGTTGTGCTAATTCACATTCCGCCAACGGTGTATGAGGATTCCCTTTTCTCCACATCCCCACCAACATTTGTTATCACCTGTCTTTTGAAAAAAGGCCATTTTAACTGAGCTGAGATGATATGTCATTGTAGTTTTTATTTGCATTTCTCTGATGATCAATGATGTTGGGCACCTTTTCATATGCCTTTCTGCCATTTATATGTCTTCTTTTGAGAAATGTCTACTCAGATCTTTTGCTTATTTAAAAATCAAATTATTAGTTTTACATAGAGTTGTTTGAGCTCATTATATATTCTGGTTATTCTTTGTTAGATGGGCAGTTTGCAAATATTTTCTCCCACTCTGTGGGTTGTTTCTTCACTTCGTTGATTGTTTTCTTTGCTGTGCAGAAGCTTTTTAACTTGATGTGATCCTGGGCCTAAATTTCTGTGTCTGTGGGGAAGTGTTTTAATTATTTTTTATAGTTATAGTGCTATTCAGGTTGTCTATTGTTTTTCTAAAATGAGTATTGGTAGTTTGTGTCTGTCAGGGACCTGGCCATTTGATCTAAATTTCAAAGTTATTGGCATAAAGTTGTTTATAACATCCCCCCATTATCCTTTAATTGGTGTAGAATCCATAGTAGTGTCACCTCTTTTAATCCCAATATTGATACTTCGTGTGTCTTTTCCTTTTTTCCTGATCAGTCCTACTAGAAGCTTACGCATTTTATTTATGTTCTAAAAACCACTTCTGGCTTGATTTTCTCTATTGTTTTCTATTTTATAGGTTCCCATTTTAATCTTTATTATTTCATTTCTTCTGTTTACTTTGGCATTACTTTGCTCTTTTTATTCTAGTTTCTTAAACTTTACTCTTTTCTTTGTTTTTTCTAACATTGAGATAGGGTTTCACTATTTGCCCAGGTTGCATTTGAACTCCTAGGCTCAAGCAATTCTCCCACCTCAGCCTCCCAAGTAGATGAGATTGTAGGCATGCACCACAACACCTGGCTACTTTTGTTTTGTTTTTTTGGTCTTGATACAGTCTATGACACTGTTTTTTAATGTAGATATTTAGTGCTATAATTTCCCTCAGTTAATGTTTTGACAAGATTCCATAATTTTTTTTTAAGATGGGGACTCACTGTCACCCAGGTTGGAGTGCAGTGGTGTGATTATAGCTCACTGTAGTCTTGAATTCCTGGGCTCAATGATCCTTTCATGCCAGCCTCCCAAGTAGCTAGGACTATAGGCATGCACCACAATGTCTAGCTAAATTATTATTATTATTATTATTATTGTAAAGACAGGGTCTCACTATGTTACCCAGGCCAGTCTTGAACTCCTGACTTCAAGCAATCCTCCAACCTTGGCCTCCCAAAGTGCTGGGATTACAGGTGTTAGCCACTATGCCTGGCCATAACATTTTCTTCTTTTCTTTCTTCTTTGTATTATTATTATTTTGAGACAGAATTTTGTTCTGTTGCCCAGGCTGGATTGCAGTGGTGTTATTACCACTTACTGCAGCCTCAACTTCCCAGGCTTGAGTGACCATCTC
The DNA here is from genome assembly GCF_009761245.1 of Sapajus apella. NCBI lineage: Eukaryota > Metazoa > Chordata > Mammalia > Primates > Cebidae > Sapajus > Sapajus apella. Next base: position 3,574,485 of record NW_022436978.1, read on the forward strand.
ACCTCAGCCTCTGGAGTAGCTGGGACTACAGGTATGTGCCACCGCACCCCCCAAAAAAAATATATATATATGTTGTGTTTTTTGTAGAGACAGCGTTTTGCCATGTTGTCCAGGCTGGTCATGAACTCCTGAGCTCAAGGGATTTGCCTGTCTCAGCCTCCCAAAGTCCTGGGATTACAGGTGTAAGAAGTCACTGCACCTGGCCCATAACTTTTTTGATCAGCTATAATTATTTGTTTTTTAATGACTGCTTTAGGATTTACAGTGTATGTCTTTAGCTTATTGATCTACCTTCAAGTGGTATTATACTACTTCCTGTACAGCAGTGGCATACAGCAGTGGTTCTCATTTGGGGGCAATATCAAGAGATATTTTTAAGTGTCAGGACTAGGGGTAAAAGTCACTGATGCTGCTAAACATCCTAAAATATCAGGTCAACCCCCACCACAACAATTATCTGGTCTAAAATGTCAATAAAGTCAAGGTTGGGAAAAATCCATATTTCTATCAGGTGTCTTTTTTTTTTAACCTAAAAGACTTACTTTAACATTTCTTGGCCGGGCGCGGTGGCTCAAGCCTGTAATCCCAGCACTTTGGGAGGCCGAGGCGGGTGGATCACGAGGTCAAGAGATCGAGACCATCCTGGTCAACATGGTGAAACCCCGTCTCTACTAAAAATACAAAAAATTAGCTGGGTATGGTGGCGTGTGCCTGTAATCCCAGCTACTCAGGAGGCTGAGACAGGAGAATTGCCTGAACCCAGGAGGCGGAGGTTGCGGTGAGCCGAGATCGCACCATTGCACTGCAGCCTGGGTAACAAGAGCGAAACTCCGTCTCCAAAAAAAAAAAAAAAAAACAACATTTCTTGTAGTGCAGATCTTACTTTAACATTTCCTATAGTGCAGATCTGCGAGTGATCCATTATTTTAGCTTTTTAATGTCTGCAAACGTGTTCTGCCTTTGTTCTTGAACAATATTTTCACTGGTCTGGAATTCTAGTTTGGTTTACTGTGTTGTCCAGGCTGGAGTGGAGTGGTGTGATCATGGCTCACTGTGGCTTTGACTTCCTGCATTTAAGTGATCATCCCACCTCAGCCTCCGGAGTAGCTGGGGCTACTAGTTTTTTCTTTGAATACTTTAAACATGCTGCTCCACTATCTTCATGGTTGCATTGTATCCAGTGAGAAATCTGTTGTGATCCTTGTCTTCTCCATACATAATGTTTTTGTTCTCTGGTCATTTTCTTTTTGAAAGTTTTGAGCAGTTTAATTATACAGTAGTTTTCTTCAGATTTATTCTGTGGCTTACTGTTCTCCCCTACTGAAATAGGCCCTTATGAGTACTCTACCTAATGCACAAAGCAATGTGGTGTTTTCAGTCCAGCTTGCGAGAATAGACACTATTGTTTGGCCATGTTTATACACCTGGCATCATTCCCTCTAATCCTTTGGGATGATTCTTTCTTTGGGCTCAGATAAATTTTCTTCATATGCCAATCAATAGTCTGCTGAGTATCTTAGGGGACCCTTCACAGATCCCAAGAATTCTCTGTGCAGGTCCCTCTCCTCTAGAACTCTATCTTGTGAACTTCTATCTGCTTTGTTCTCCTTAGATCCTCAACTTTCTCTTCAACTCAGGAACTTCATCAGACAGCTACACCCGGGTCTCCCATCCCTGTGTATGTAGCAGTCTGGGAACTCTCTCAAAACAATAAGTTAGGACATTTGTAGGGCTCATCTCATTTGTTTCCCAACTATCAGAGATCATTGTATTTTGTTGTTGATGCCCAATGTCTTAAAAGCCATTATTTCATCTATTTTATTTGGAATTATTTCAAGCAGCAGTGCAATTCTGGTTCCTGTAAGTCTTCTACGACCTTCAGTTTTCTAAGGACATGTCTAAGCATTTTCCTTTTTTTTTTTTTTTTTTTTTTTTTTTAGACAGAGTTTCACTCTTGTTACCCAGGCTGGAGTGCAATGGCACGATCTCGGCTCACCGCAACCTCCGCCTCCCGGGTTCAGGCAATTCTCTTGCCTCCACCTCCTGAGTAGCTGGGATTACAGGCACGCGCCACCATGCCCAGCTAATGTTTTGTATTTTTAGTAGAGACGGGGTTTCACCATGTTGACCAGGATGGTCTCGATCTCTTGACCTCGTGATCCACCCACCTCGGCCTCCCATAGTGCTGGGATTACAGGCTTGAGCCACCGCGCCCGGCCTAGCATTTTCCTTTTTTTAATTTTTTTTTTTTTTTGAGACGAAGTTTTGCTGTTGCCCAGGCTGGATTGCAATGACGCGATCTCGGCTCACCACAACCCCCGCCTACCAGGTTCAAGTGATTCTCCTGTCTCAGCCTCCTGAGTAACTGGGATTACAGGTGCATGCCACCATGCCTGGCTAATTTTTTTATTTTTAGTAGAGATGGGATTTCATATTGGTCAGGCTGATCTTGAACTCCTGACCTCAGGTGATCTGCCCACCTCGGCCTCCCAAAGTGCTGGGATTACAGGTGTGAGCCACTGCACCCAGTGTATTTTCCCTTTTTGAAATTAAATTTTCTTCTTAACCTAGGAATGATTTAGAAATACATTAATTTCCAAATGTATGATTTTAATTTGACTTCTATCCTAATTATATCATGGTCTATGGAGAGGGCATTATGATTCCGTTTGGAGTCCTCTTCAGATTTTCTCCCCACTAACCACCTCACTAGAGGGGCAGGCCAAAAACCCTCAAATCAGCCTTCTCTGGGAACTATCCTCAGCTTTAATCTACCTCACCCACTTAAAGCCCAGAACAAATCCCACAATCCTCCTTGCTGTCTTCCATTGCTGCTGGCTGACTTTTTCTAATGTATACTTTCACTGAGGGTGTAGTCCTGTAAGCATCTGGGCTTCTTGTGGAGACCTCAGTTCCAATTTTCCACCTCTTGCAAGCCTAAGGACTCAAATCCTCCTCTTGCATGGCTGATAAAATTCAAGTCCATTGGATACCAAACCACCAAACTGCCTCTTGGCAACCAAAGACACCATCCACACACTTACCTTTCTAACTTCCATTTCATCTTCATTTTTAGCTCTGAGGATTTATTTCACTTTCTTGAAAGTACTTTAAAAGGATATTTAAATTTTATTCAGCATTTCTCTGTGTTTGTAGCCAAAGCGTTTTATGATTACCCAGCTTGCCATGTTGTTTTATCCACTTTTTTTTTTCTTGATACGGAGTCTCACTCTATCACCCAGGTTGGAGTGCAGCAGTGCAATCTCTGCTCACTGCAACCTCTGCCTCCCGGGTTCAAGTGATTCTCCTGTCTCAGCCTCCCAAGTAACCAGGATTACAGGCATGCACCCCCACACCTGGCTAATTTTTGTATTTTTTTTAGTAGACAGGGTTTCACCATGTTAGCCAGGCTGGTCTAGAACTCCTGACCTCAGGTGATCCACCTGCCTTGGCCTCCTAAAGCGCTGGGATGACAGGCATGAGCCACCATGCCCAACCTATTCTACTTTTTAAAAACATGCCAAAATCTGTGGTTAAACTAACTGCAAATGTGACAGCATTTTCTTTCTGACTCAGTTAATTGATTGCTAATTTGTCATATGATTGTACAAGCTTTGGTATAAGTCTCAATAATTTTGTAATTTGTCACAAATCTTCTGTGGGAACAGTTGTCTGTTCTTCCAAGGGAAAATGGATAATCATTATAAAAACAGTCATGTAAAGAGTCAAGGCTCCTGGGCTGGACACAGTGGCTCACACCTGTAACCTCAGTACTTTGGGAGGCCAAGGTGGAAGGGTTGCTTGAGGCTAGGAGCTCAAGATCAGCTTGGGCAAAGCAACATAGTGAGATTCCATCTCTACAAAACAAGAAAAAGAAAAAAGGAAAAACATCTCAAGGCTCCTAATGGAAAATTTTCTCTGATCCCCATTGCAAAGTTTTGTTTTATATCAATTCCAAGGCCCCACTGTAGATATGCTGATTTGGTGGGCCTGGGAAATTTATCTGTAGGTATAGAATTATCCCTTGTGAATCCCAAACTTGGAGTCCACTAGCTTTAGTTTCAGAGACTGGTTACAGCCTTGTATGTGTATAATCCACAGAGTCAAACTGTGCCATCTGGATTTGAAATAATCAGAGGGAGGAGTGGGAACTAGTCAGGTCCTGTATCTATGCTACACAGAAAGGAGTCTGACATCTCTTTTTTACCCTCTCAAGCCTATCTTCTGGAGCAGAAAGGGACCTCGGAGAACATGGCTGGTTTTTTTATATAGCCTTCAGAAGTCTGCACAGTAGTAGGGGTACTATGTGGCCAGAGAGAGGGTATGGCACATAGCCCTTTCAAGAAATAACGGAAAATTTCTAATGGCTAGAGTGCTTACTTACGTATTACTAATGTGACAATTACAAACTTCTTGTAGTGTTTGAATGAGAAACAAGCCAGAATCACTTCTTTATTCTAAAAACAGCCACTATGATGGTCAATATTAGGTGTCAATTTGACTGGATTCAGAGATGCCCAGATGGCTGGGGAAGTGCTGTTTCTGTGAGTGTCTGTGAGGGTGATGACAGAAGAGGATGACATTTGAATCAGTGGACTGGGAAGGGAGGGGAAGACTCACCCTCAATGTCAGTGGGCACCACCTAATCAGCTGCCAGCACAGCTAGAAGAAAGCAGGTTCAAGAAGAGGGATAAGAAGCTTGCAGAGTCTCCTGTCTCTCTCTTCCCATGCCAGATGCTTTGCTTCCTCTCTTCCTGCCCTTGGACATTCTAGGTTCTTCCGTCTTTGGACTCTGGGACTTGTACCAGCAGCCTCCCGGGGAGTCTCATGCCTCTGGCCTCTAGCTGAGGCTGCACTATTAGCTTCCTTGATTTTGAGTCTTTCAGACTTGGACTGAGCCATACTACCAGCTTCTCTCATTTGCCAGCTTGCAGATGGCCTATGGTAGGACTTTGCTTTGAGCCAAGTCTCCATAGTAAAATCCCTTATATATATATATATTTCCTATTTATCTTGTCCCTCTGGAGAAAGAACCCTAACTAGTATAGCTATTTAAAGAAAAGCAGATTGAACTATTTTTTCCACTCTGAACAAAGAAAGGAAGCAGAAAGAAAAAATATGAGTGATATTTATAAGAATAGCAATGTTTATTGAAGGAATTATCACTATTTCCTGTGAAAACAATTTCATGACTCTAGTTTTATAATATCAAAGGCGATTAAAGAGAGTCTGGTGACGAAAAACAACCTGACAATATGGGGAACTTTTAAATTTTATATTGAATGGAAAAAAAATCAGAAAAGGAAGTCTTGCTGAGGGTACAGAGTTGCAATAAAATTTAGTCTTAAGGGATTTAGATTCAACAGCTAATAATTACTACTGATTGCTCAGCTACTTAAGGCTGTTTTTTATTTCAATTTTCTTCCAAGTAAGACCTAACATAGGACACACCATCTATAAAAAAGATTTCTAAGTCCAGGGAGACACTTTCCTCTCTAAGCAGAATTCTGTCTTACATATTGCCTTCTAATAAAGGCTATATAAAATGAGATTTTCTTATTTTCCTCTCAACTAAAAAAAATATATGTTTTTATTCTACACAGGAGCAATTCTATATAACCAGGATATCTGTGGCTAAAATTATTGCCTCTTTACATTCCTCAGGAATATTCAGGGTACTAAAACCCTAAGTGAATAAATGTCAATAGACAAGAAAACAAATAACAAGAATGGGCAATACACAGTAGTTTAGTGATGTATATTTCAAAAGCATTGGATTGGTTTTTTGTGAGTTTTTTGTTTTGTTTAGTTTTGTTTTTGAGACTGTCTTGCTCCATGGCCTAGGCTACTGTACAGAGTTGTGACCATAGCTCAGTTTAACAGTGAACTTCTGGGCTCAAGTGATTCGCCCACCTCAGCCTCCTGAGTACCTAGGACTACAGGTGTATGCAGTCATGCCTGATTAGAGCTGAGTTTTTGATAGAAAAGAGAGAAGAAATGGTAGTACAGAGAGGTATATAGGCTGAGAGACACAAAAACTAGCAACTGAGAGTGCAGAGTAAGCACTGCCCTTGGGGAACAGCTAGGTTTCTATTAGAATAAGAATGTGACATTCATTCAAGACGAGCCTGACCAACATGGTGAAACCCCATCTCTACTAAAAATAGAAAAAATTAGCCAGGCATCGTGGCAGGCGGCTATAATCCCAGCTACTCAGGAGGCTGAGGCAGAAGAATCACTTGAACCCAGGAGGCGGAGGTTGCAGTGAGCCAAGATCGCACCATTGTGCATTCCAGCCTGAGCGCTAAGAGCAAAACTTCATCTCAAAAAAAAAAAAAGAAAAAAAAAAAAAGGCTGGGCATGGTGGCTCACCCCTATAATCCCAGCACTTTGGGAGGCCGAGGCGGGCAGATCACCTGAGGTCAGGAGTTCGAGACCAGCCTATCTGTAAAATACAAAATACATCTCTACTAAAAATACAAAAATTAGCTGGGTGTGGTGGCAGGCATCTATAATCCCAGCTACTCAAGAGGCTGAAGCAGACTTGCTTGAACCCAGGAAGTGGAGGTTGCAATGAGCTGAGATCATGCCACGGCATTCCAGCATGGGTGACAGAGCGAGACTCCATCTCAAAAACAAAACAAAACAACAAAAAAACGAAGAGACAGTTCGTAATTTCCAGAAGGTATAATGAAAGGGCTTGAAAGGATGGTAAGGGCTGCATGCCTAAACTCTGACTGAGGTAACAGTTGGTAGCCTGGGAGACTCCTGAAGAAAGGTGGGTGATCAGTTCAAATTATAGCAGAATATTTATCTGAAAGGATGCAGGGACCTGTTGTCAAATGTTTACTCCTACAGCTCAAGGCAGGTATTAGCTTAGAAAACGGTGAGGGCCTCCTCAAGGGACTATAATCCTCACTTGCCTGGGGCAAGAAATATAAAGCTGTCCTATATTCAGATCTCTGGGTATGAGATGGTATCACATCCTTCCTAGAAGATATATTCTTTTGAAGATCACAAAGTCTTCTAAAACAAAAAATAAAGCCTATCTAAAGAACAAGTTTTAGACACTATGACATGGTGATGAAAAAATGTTTTGGTCAGAGAATATCTGATCAGCAATATAGAAAGCATCAACAATTCCATTCAGGAATGATATATCAGGCTTATCCCATGAATGCTGCAAATCTGTTCCAGGCCCTCCAAGCCCTGTTTGGAATGACCATGCAAAGGATTATTACATCACAAATGATGTGCAAACCACTATCCTATCAAAATAGGCCAAAATCAGTAATATTTTTTCACACAAATATAGTCTTCACCCTTCACTTCCTTCTAGTAACACTAAGAAATAAATAAATATGCCTTAAAACTAAATTACGAGGTATAGAGATAGGCCATAAACCTCATTCAGAGAACACTGATAGTATCTTCCCTATAAAACCAAAACTAATTGTCAGATACAATAACCTTTCATTGAGGCAGCTGCCCGGGAGAACCCCAACTGGTCTCCCGCTCACATACCGATCCACCATGGTGGGCAGAGGCACTTTGGTATAATGAAGAAAGCATGAATTTTAAAGTCAGATCTGAGCTCCAATACTGGCTCTGACAACTTACTAGCCAGTCATCCAACCTCACTGACACTCAACTTTCTTGTAATATATTATCAAAACATATTATCAAAAATCGTGGCCGGGCGCGGTGGCTCAAGCCTGTAATCCCAGCACTTTGGGAGGCCAAGGCGGGTGGATCACGAGGTCAAGAGATCAAGACCATCCTGGTGAACATGGTGAAACCCCGTCTCTACTAAAACTACAAAAAATTAGCTGGGCATGGTGGCGCGTGCCTGTAGTCCCAGCTACTCAGGAGGCTGAGGCAGGAGAATTGCCTGAACCCAGGAGGCAGAGGTTGCGGTGAGCCGAGATCGCACCATTGCACTCCAGCCTGGGTAACAAGAGCGAAACTCCGTCTCAAAAAAAAAAAAAAAAAAAATCGTAACATATTATATTATCATATTATCAAAAATTCCCCAAACAATAATTCACTATGTGCATAAGACAGATGGCGCTGGGCTTAGGGATTCACTGTATACACAGGGGAATGGCTGAGTTAAAAATAGGGAGATTCTAAGTGTTCTCAGATTAAGTTCTCATTTTAAGTGCTTAGTTCTTAGACTTTGAGCTAAGCACTTAAAATGTTGTAAATATTGGTGGAAGATGGGCTAAGACCTTCAAGGAGGGCTGGTCATAAAGAAAGGCAGAGGAAGATAGAAAACATCTGTTGTATTGATTGCTCAACACCCCTTGCTCCCTTCTTCAGGGAAAGATTTTTCTCAATGACAAAAGGAAGAAACCAGATGAGAAAGCCTCAGCTCCTTTTTCACTTCCTGAATTTGAAGGAGTTGTGTGAAGGTAAGATGCAGCTGTTGCCACTGTCTTGCCACCATGAGGTTATGAAAAATGAAAGCCAATATGCTGAAAATTATGGAGTTAAAATAGAAGTTTGATGAGGTGCTGAGTTACCAAGCCAAACATGGCACTGCTTACCTCTAGATTTCCCCTTAAGCAATCAATCAATATTCTTAAGGTCTAGGCTGCTAGCACTTCATATTCTGTTCATTACATCTGAAAATATCCTAAGTACTACCTTACACAAAAACTCTCTTTAATCACTCTCCCTAAAGTGGATAGAAATGCTGCTTCAATGTCCTATACTTAAGATTTTATCATTGACCATGTATCTGGCTTATCATATATTACATGCATTACTCATTTAATCCTCACAACAATCCTGTAAGGTAGGTAACTATTCCTTTTTTACACACAGGTCTAAGACTCAGAGCAGTTAAGTGATTTGTCCAAAACTGACAAGATAGTACATGACAGAGCTGGGGTTAGAACATGGATCTCTCCAACCCAAAAGTTTGTACTTTTAGCCATTAAGCTCTATCTACCATGTGAAGACAGAGTCTCCCACTAGTTTTATATTAATTGGTGACTGTATCTAAAGTTTTTGAGTCTACAATTGTTTCTGTTTCATTTTTTTTCTGGTTGTCTAGACATATATTGAAAAGATGAAGCCTAGGTAGTTCTCCATCATCTTCAGATCCTTCCATAACTGTAGGAAAGGAGGGTTCAGTGAATTTTTGCTGTGTTCTTTTAACCTAACAGTGTTACTACATATTTTGTTGACAACTCTAAAGTCAGCTTGCCTTAAAATTAAAAAAGACAAAGAATTGGTGTTTATGATTTTACTAAACAGGAAACATGCTCTAAAAGGAAGTGACTTGCTCATGGTTCCACTGCTGCTAAATGCCAGTGTCAGAGTGCAATCCCAAGACTTCAGGCTCTATACACTATCCGCCTTTCATAACACTGCTGAGTGAAAATGGGCATATCTTCATTGCATTTAAAAAATACTGTAGTTTTTTTCTTGAATATAAAATTAGTATATTCTCATGTAGAAAATCTAGAAAGCACAGAAAAGTATGCAGCAGAAAATAGAAATCACCTAAAATCCTATCACCCAGAGATGATCACTGTTAACATTTTGGTTTACTTCCTTCCCATTTTTTCCTATGCATAAATATTTTCTAAAATTTTGGATTGTATTTTGTTGTTTTCTTTTATCTTCCATCTTATCCAAATCATTTCCCCATGGCATTAAATCATCTTTAAAAATGTTTACAAAGGCTGCAGAACCATCATATGGATATCCCATCATTCAGTTCAACCCTGTAATGTTGAAAATCTAGTTTTCTTCTTTCAGTCATATATGATGCTGGCATGAACATCCCTTTCCTTAATCTTTGTCTACTTCTAATTATTTTCCCTGTATGATTCTTAGAAGTAGAGTTAAGGTTGATAATTTTTAGAAAAGCAGCAGTCAGCCCTACTACACACAGTATTTGTTATTTGTGAGGTTTCTTTCTCCTCATTATGTTTTCTCTGGTGCTGAATAAGCTGTGAGCTATACCGATACGCTTTCCCACACTCACTACATTTATAGGGTTTCTCCTTAGTGTGAGTTCTCAAATGTAGAATAACTTGAGAAGTCTGCCTGAAGGTTTTCCCACATTCATTACATTTATAGGGTTTCTCTCCAGTGTGAACTCTCTGATGATCAACAAGGTTTCGATTAGAAGTAAAAGCCTTCCCACACTCATTACATTTGTAAGGTTTCTCTCTACGATGAAGTCTCTGGTGTTCATTAAGGGTCTTCCTTAAGATGAAAGCTTTTCCACACTCATCACATTCATAAGCCTTCTCCCCAGTGTGAATTCTCTGATGGTCCATAATCTTTGTATTTGAACCACATGTTTTCCCACATTCCTTACACTTGTAAACCTTCTTTCCTCTGTGCATTCGCTGATGTTGAGTAAGGTTTGAACTACGGCTAAAGGCTTTCCCACACTCAGTACAAGTGTAGGGCTTCTCTCCAGTGTGAACTCTGTGATGTGATATAAGGCCTGAACTCCGACTAAAGGCTTTCCCACACTCTTTACATTTGTAAGTTTTCTCCCCACTGTGGATTCCCTGGTGCCGAATCAGATGTGACTTTCCACTGAAAGATTTCCCACATTCACTGCACGTATAGGGCTTCAGTCCAGTGTGGATTCTCCGATGAACAACAAGGTTAGAGCTATGGCTGAAGGCTTTTCCACACTCCTTACACTTATAGGGTTTCTCTCCTGTGTGGATTCGCTCATGTACTGTGAGGTTTGCACTCTGACTAAAGGCTTTCCCACACTCAGTACATACATACTGTCTCTTTTCAGCCTGAACTCTCTCGTTCGTTGCAGGGTCACAGCATTGACTACTGTCTTTTTCAGATTCTTGGTCACTCCCTTCTGTGAGTACTTTATCGTCTTTAACTGTCTTATGTTTGAAATTTCTTGTCTTTCCCTTCATTTTCTCCTGCTTAGAACATACCAGTGTCCTCTCTAGTCTTCTTTTTCCCTTCAGAAGAGCCTTCTAAATTTTGACTTCCTGGGCAACGTCTCTGTGGAATTCTCTTGAAAGTACATATGATTCTGATTTTTCAGGAATGATGCTTTGGAATTAACACCTCCTCAGTCCCAGTTTCACCATCTGACAGGAGAAATAGAAATTGCACATGTCACCTATTCTCTGTACTAGAGGAAGGAGAACTATCCAAGGACAAGATGTGGAGACATATGGAAGGGTTAAATGTTCAAAGGCAGGGGAACTGATCAAAAAGATGAAAAAAAAAATGAAGTTAAACTTAGAGGCCAATGTAAAGGCTTTGGAAAGCCAGGGGCTGAGGGGAGCCCAACAGGTCCAGCATCAGAATAAGCAATGAATTGTATAAAATCCAGGTACTGGATCCCAGTCTATATCCTTGCATGTAAGCCCTATCTTGTTAAGTGGTAACACAATTCTTCCAATATCACATCATAGCCTAGTCAGTCACATCATAGCCTACTTTACAGGGGCCAGCCTATAGCTGGATCCAGTTTTATATGCAAGTTTACTCTGTCTGCTTTTCACCATGCTGTCATTCTGACAGACTGAGACTACTTACTGGGTGAATCTGAGAGGCCAAATGGGGAAAGAAGGTTAGTTAAAGCATGGCAGATTAAACTCTGACAGGATCTTGCATGGTATAAAGTATTTAAGGATGGCAAAAGCATCAGAGTAGGGACAGCATAACCAAGAGGTGCCAATACATGAAGCCAAACATCAGCATAAGCAGGAATTTCCCAACTGGTTTGACATGAAACTCTGGACACACAGGTAACCAGAGCAGACCTTAGAAGGAGTTGGGCTGTAAAAGGAAACAAAAAGATAACTACATGATACTGACACATGACTAATTTTCCTTTTACTATGCTCCTTTATGGACTTATCCATATGTATATTGTCAGACAATTAAATATATGGTAGATATTATTTTGTATCCTATTTCTTGGAGTTCATTTCATTTATTTATTTTTTAGTTGATAAAAATGTAAATATATTTATGGCATACATATTTTGATAAATGTTTACACATGGAACAGGTAAATCAAGCTAATTAAAATATCTATTATCTCACATACTTATTATTTTTTCATAGTAAGAATATTTAATAATTCTATTGGCCATTTTCAAGTCAAATATGTTGATATTAACTATAATTACCATGTTATGCAAAAGATTTCCTCAACTTATTCCTCCTATCTAACAGAAATTTTGTGTCCTTTGACCAACAAACATCTCCCTAATGCCTGCCTCACTTATTTATTTACTTTTTTGAGACAAAGTCTTGCTCTGTCACCCAAGCTAGAGTGCAATGGTGCAATCTCAGCTCACTACAACCTCTGCCTCCCTGACTCAACCTCCTGAGTAACCTGGTGGCATCTGCCACCATGCCTGGCTAATTTTTGTATTTTTTAAGTAGAGATGGGTTTTGCCATGTTGGCCAGGCTCGTCTTGAACTTCTGACCTCAGGTGATGTGCCTGCCTTGGCCTCCCAAAGTTCTGGGATTACAGGTGTGAGCCACTGTGCCTGGCCTCCTCTTAATTTTTTATGCATGCTTTTCCACATTGCTATTTAATCTTCATATAATTACTGAAGTTTTATAATTTACCTACCATTTTGCTAGTGTTAGATACTTCTGTTGTTCCTTGAGGTTAACTACTATCAATAATGCTATCATAATCTCTTTATATACACGAAATTTTCTTCCTATTAAAATATAATCTTAGGATCAAAGTTCCACAAATGAGTTAATTGGGTCAGAAGGAGTAAAACTATTGTGCAGTGTTTCTTGTTGCTATTCAAAAAATTTTGATGGGCTGAGCACAGTGGCACATGTTTGTAATCCCAGCACTTTGGAAGGCTGAGGTGGGAGAATCGCTTGAGCCCAAAAGTTTGAGACCAGCCAGGGTAAGACAGGGAGACTATATCTCTACAAAAATTTTAAAATTAGCTAGGCATGGTGGTGTGCACCTGTAGTCCCAGCTACTCAGGAGGCTGAAGTGGGAGGACTGCTTGAGCCCAGGAGGTCCAGGCTGCAGTAAGCCCTGATTATGCCGCTGCACTCCAGCCTGGGTGATAGAGCAAGACTTTGTCTTAAAAAAAAATTTTAAAAGTTTGACCAATTTTTGTCCCATAGCCTTCTGATAAATGGAACCACTTTCTGGAGAAGGGAGATAGCAAATCATGGTACTTGAGACTAGGAAAAAGATAACTGCACATATTCAAGTTCACATCTCAGAAGTGTGGGTGGACACTGATTCCATACACAGGCACATGCACACAAACTCATGCCCAAGATATGAAGGGTAGGAAGAGACAATGGTGAGGGAGGGTGAATTCTTGGCAGGATCCTGGGCTCACTCATATCCAGCTGCTGCTACCTCTCCTAATCATATAGGATGAAGCAGGTGGAAAAAACAGTGCAAAGCCAGGCAACTGCAGTGCAGAGCAGGAGTGCAAGTGAACTCACCTCCAGAGTTCTGTGAGAAAGTGATAGTTTTTTTCTGAATTTCTTTTCAGTTTCTAATCTTCTCTGAAACTTCTCTTTTATTCATATATTTCTTAAACTCATAACTAATGAGCACTTTATTCTGTATATATCCCTGTTATGGGTCTAATACAGGGAAAATTTAAAGAAGCATTGTTATGGACTGAATGTTTGTGTCCCCCTAACATTTGTATGTTAAAGCTCTAACCCCCAATGTGACTGTATTTGGAGATGGGGCCTCTAAGGAGATAATTAAGGTTAAATAGGTCATGATGATGGGCCCTGATCCAAAAGAATTAGTGTCCTTATAAAAAGAGACACAAGAAAGCTCTCTCAAATGTTTTCCCTCTCTCCACACACATACACACAAAGGCCATGAGAATACGTAGCAAAAAGATGGCTAGCTCCAAGCCAGGATGAGAGCCCCCTACCAGAAACTGAAATGGCCAGGCACATGGATCTCAGACTTCTAGGCTCCAGAACCGTGAGAAAATAAGTTTCTGATGTTTGAGCCACTCAGTTTATGGCATTTTGTTATGGTAACCCAAGCAGACTAATAAAGCATGAAATATTATACTTCCCTATAAAGAGCTTACAATAGAGTAGTATGACAAAAAAGGAAGAGAGCAAATTCAAATTTACGGTTTACCCAAGCAGGAGATGAAGGGGACTAGGGGACGGAGGGAGCAATTACCAGGGTATGGAATGATGGAGAAAAGCATTTTTTTTTTTTCAGTATCTCCAGTAATGGCTATAAGCAAGAGAAAAGCATTTTAAAAAGGCAGAATTTTGGCTGAGCCCTGGATAACAAACAGTGTTTTCTAAAAAAGAGGAAAAAAAGGCACAGGGTTGGTATACTGTACATGAAAATAAATAGGAGATCATAATATTATATAAGCGTCAAGTAGGCAGGGATTTTCGTCCATCCTGCTTACCCTATATTCCTAATACTACAACAGTCCCAGGCACATGGTAAACACTCAATGTTTTTTGTTGTTGAATGAACAAATGAAGAAAGAATCAAGCTGCCTCAAGTGATTCCAACCAGAATACTGAAATCACAAGATGAAAAATATGAATACAAACTGATGGTCAAAGGGAAAACATTTCTAAAGAGAAGGGTGAAATCTATCCTTAATTTTCTTTCTCCATTCTATATTCTTTTTTCTACCTTGCTATTCTCCAATCTTGTTATTTTCCCTCTTTTTCTCACTTAACAATATAGTTTTTCAAGCATTGTCATGCACTTCCCCTAGGTCCTCCCCCACCACTTCCCAGAACATGCACGTTTCTCTCAGCTTAATGAAATGGAAAACAGAGGAGAGAGGCAGCTGGGATAACCCATGGGGAGTAAATTGAGGGAAACAGAAAGTAAAGAATCCAAGAGATGTCAAGTGGGGCAATCATATATCCTGGTTTTCCCAGCATAGTGCTAGTTTAAGCCTACTATCTCAGCATCACATTTAATAGTGGCCCCCTTAACTCACAAAAGTATCCCAGTTTAGACAATAAATTTTGCTTTACCATACCCAAAAGTGAAATGAGGAAAAGAACTCTTTAGGAATATTAGCCAGATAGATTAGAGGACGTTAAAAAGAAAAGAGGAACGGAAATGAATTAGGATACAACACTAGGAATGCAGTACGGATGAACACTGGAGGGCCTGGCATGTTGTAGGTACCCAGTAAATGTTTGTTGAATGAATAAACAAATAAATAAGATAGCAAGACCCTAATCCAAGATGAGAGAACAGAGAACGATGAAGTCTTGCTATTTTCAGGAATGCATCCACATGTATAATGCACACATCCATATATCCTTTGAAAACAGAGGATGGACTGAAGGAAACAATTCAAGGTCATCAGATCCAAGTATGAATACCAAGTGTGGTAGTGACACTAAGCAAGAGGGAGACAGGCAAAAACATTTTAGACAAGGGGAAGAAGAATATATCACAAAGGCAAATTTAAGAATGATAAAACAGAAAGGATAGAGGGAGTCATGAAAATAAGCTTACTGAGGGCCGGGCACAGTGGCTCACTTCTTTAATCACAGCACTTTGGTAGGCCGAGGTGGGAGGACTGCCTGAGCCCACATGTTTGATCAGCCTGGGCAACAAATGTTTAAAAAGTGAGCCAGGTGTGGTGGCACATGCCTGTGGCCCCAGCTGCTTGGGAGGGTGAGGGAGGTTGAGGCTGCAGAGAGCCATGATCATGCTACCACACTGCAGCCTGAGAGACAGAACTTGTCTCAAAATAAAGAAATAAATTTTAAAAATAAAAAACACATAAGCTTATTGAGAAAGGGATTTGGGTTAGAGGAGTGATATCATTTAGATGTTCCCTCCAAATCTCAAGATGAAATGTAATCTTCAATGTTGGAGGTGGGCCTGTTGGGAGGTGACTGGATCATGGGGGTGGATTTCTCATGAATGGCTTATTGTAACACCACCCTCTTGGTTCTGTCCTTGTGACAGTGAATGAGTTCTCAGGAGATCATGTTGTTTAAAAGTGTGTGATATCTCCTCTCTTGCTCTCGTTCCTGCTCTCACCATGTTCTGCCTCCTCCCACTTCATCTTCTACCATAAATACAAGCTTCCTGAGGCCTCCCCAGAAACTGAACAGATGCTGGCACCATGCTTCCAGTACAACCTACAGAACCATGAGCCAATTTAAACTCTCTACAATTTACCCAGTTGCAGGCATTTCTGTATAGCAACACAAGAATGGCCTAACACAAAAGGGCAGGTAGGGAGAAAGGGAAATGCACAGCGATGCACTGTGAAAAAGCCCAGGGTGGTGACAGAGGAGCTGAGGAGGAAGCAGGACCAGAAAGGAGATCAAAGAGGGCCAAATGAGGAGAATTTGATCAAAAAGAAACCTATTTGCTGCCCTCTACCTGATTGGATGGCAAATTCCCTCAGAAATCCTGTTAGAATTCCCAGGTTCTAAGGAAGTAGGGTCTTGGCTGGAGAAGTTTGGTGAGAAACATGAGGCCATGGGCCAGCAAGACACTAAGGGAATCTAGGAAACTGTACACAAAAGCAAAATCTCAGACAGCCAGTGAATGCATGAGGACCAATAAGGCCTTGCAGATCTCTAAGTCACAAATCTCTGAGACTGGAAGGTATGTGTTCTATTTCTAGGACCACCATCCATTTCAGGCTGTGAAAAATCCACGAAGTGTAGAGTCTTATTCCGAGAGAGAGGGAGGAGGAGGGAGAGAGAAGGAGAGGAGAAGGGGTGGGGAGGGGGGGAGGAAAGGCAGGCTTTACTCGGAGGTTGTCTTCCTTTAATTCACTAGCATCACCTGCCTGTGCCTCTGAGCAATGGTTACATGGTCCTTGGTTATTGATTAGGTGCAGTGGAGTAAGGAATAAGAGGAAATACCTGAAAATAAATTCAAGGGATGGATAAGTGAAATGTAAACATTGAAAGAAAACAAAGAATTAGAAGAAAATATCAAGGGACTACTTGATCTCAGGGAAAGGTCTAAGCCTCAAGTATAAAACAAAGGCTAACACCATATGAAAAAGCTCATATATCTGACAAAAATTTCTTTATTTCCAAAAACACCACAACGAATCTATAATATAAAGTTTACCTTATACTAGAATTGCTTGAGTGTATGTCTGTGTCCCTCTTCACATGTATGCATTAAGCTCTACGCCCTCGGAGAGCGGAGCCCATGAGATTTGCCTGTGGATACCACACAGTGTCTGATGCAAAGAGGGCTCAGTCGGTGTTGTTTGATTTGAAATGTTAAATTTAATAAGTTTAAGATTCTATCTAATACCTGGTGTGCACATACGGATGCTGAGAGCCAAATCCTCACATCATTACCACCATCCCTTCTCTACATGTTTCTCCTTTTTGTGCTTCATATTGTCTGGGAAACACCATAATGGTGAATTTGCATTGTTAGCAATTCTATCTCAACAGAGCCACCCCAGGGACTAAATTCCCTAAGAGACTGACCTGATCCCACTATTCAGAGACTCTCAGTATGTTAGAGTTGGAAAAAACCTCCCAGTCTTCCCAGTCTTATATCCAAATGTACAGATGGAAAATTTGGAACTTAGAGGAGAGCTGGAACTCAAATCCAAGTCCCATGACACCCAATTTTGAGTTCTATTACGTCACTCTTATTCCCATCTCAAACAAAGCTCTACTCCTCAAGGTCCAGAGGCCCCCTGCCCACTTCAGTGCTTTTCTCCTATTTGATAAATAACCACTGAGAAAAGCGCCCTTTAAACCCTGGTGCTCACAAGCAGGATTCCTGTGCCCAGATTAACTTCACAATCTAGGCCTCACCAGTCCAGGAGAGAACGGAGTGACTCACCCATATTCCTGTGCACAGCAGCCACAATCCAAAGGATCTGCCCAGCACAGCTCTTGCCTGATCTCCTCCTTGGGTTCAGTGAAGAAGTTCCTAAGAGGGTCTGGAGTCACTGTAAACAGATATAAATGACTGAGTTCTCTGAGACCTGAATTCCAAGTGGACACTCAGGGCAGTGTTCCATCTTTGGGTAGCTTCCTTTCCTATAGAACTGTGGGCAATAAGAAGGATCATTTCCAGTGTAAAGATGAGGGAATGAAGCTCCCAGGGACTGAACGACTTGCCTAAGCTCCTATAGCTAGTGAGTGATGAAGAGCCTTCTGTGTCTACAGGGAATCCTAATTCCATCACACCACAGCCTCCCCTTTTCATCCACTCCATTGATATCTAAAAGCTTCCATATTCTCCTCTAACCGCAAAATGCAATGCAGTGAGAACTTCTTTGCAATCCAGCATTCCACAGAAAGTCTGCACAAGGGGGATGAGAGGGAAAACTTTGCTGAGTCAAGTGTCTTCAGGGAGACAGAAAGAAAACTTTAAAGGACCACTAGAAAATGAATGTTTCTTTTTCTGTTTACCCATTTCTTAGGATTAATAAGCCTCAAATATGTTTTGTGTTTCCCACTCCAGGTCCCCAGGCTCTGCTTCTAACCCTTCAAGCTTGTTCCATTTCTCCTCCACCAGAATTTAGTTCTGCCCTGTACACAACCGTAACCCCAGGACCTAGCACACTACTGGGTTGGTGTTCAATAAATATTTGTTGAACGAATGAATCAGTAACCTTGGGCGAGACTCCGCCCTCCTCTCTGGGCCCCAGGTTCCTCACTGGTAGGGGGAGGGATACTGGAGTGGTGATCTGAGTCACACACCCAGGGGCTGTGGAGTCCGCTGAGAGCCTGGGCGGGACCCGACCGCTGTTACCCCACGGCCCGCTGCCTAGGAGTGGGGACGACCCAGTGCTGTCACTACGACCCGCCTGGTCCGAGCGAGCAGCTACGAGGAGTCAGAGACCAGATCCAAGACAAAGGGGCAGTAATAAGGAGAGAAGGGGGAGGCCCGCAACGACCCCTTGGCTGCCGCGCCATCTCAGCAGCGGGCAGCCGCAGAGGAGCCCTGGCCTCCTGGCCTGCGTCTCCCACACGCTCCCAGAACCCCGCCCAACCCCTCACGCCAGGCTGTGGAGCACCCCTCACCGAAAGCGCCAGACCCACATCCTGAACAAAGCGCAGAAGGAACTGCGTTAGCGACTCCCAGCTAACTCCCACCTGCCCCTCCGGCCCTTCTAGGCTGCGTGAGGTTTTCACATCTCTGTGCCCGCGGGCTGGAGTCCCCTCGCCCCTCGGAAGCCCCGCGCGGTCCGCCAGCGCTCTGGCCCCGCCTCCCTCCCGGGCTTTGCCCTATCATTGGATGGGAGGGCTTGGCGAGTTCAGCCAATGTGAGGAGGGCGCTGGAAGGGGTGGAAGGTGGGCGGGGGGGCTTGGTTAGGGCGGGAAGAGACCTAGCCTCTGGATGGCCAGGCTGCGAGCCTCGGGCTGAGACTCCCTGACGTTACACCCCCAGCTCCGGTTGCTGAGCAGAGAGATCATCTTTCCTTCCACAGATCTGCGTCATTCAGCCTCAAAGCCAGGATCAGCTATGGTTTATTAGCAGCATATGAAGAGACGTTTTGGGTGCCTACTATGTCACTCACTGTTCCAGGCCCTGCCAATACGGTAGTGAAGAAAATGAACTGTCTGCCCCATTGGGTTTACATTCAAGTCAAGGGAGACAATGATAAATAAATATGCAGAACGTAGTAGTAAAGGGAGAGAGGGAGATGGTGGTGGGATTATTTTCTAGATGACAGGGAGGGCAGAGACAGGAAGTGGGCAATGGAACTATGTGGCTATCTAGGGGATGAGTATTCCCATAGGTAGCAAAGGAGCAAAATTCTTTAATCAGGAGTGGGGTGGAGAGGGTGCACATTTAGGACCTTGTAGACTATGGTAAGGGCTTTGGATTTGCTCTAACAGTTGGAGGGCTTGGGGACAGAGGAATGACATGATCTAACTTTTTTTTCCCTTGCAACATATTCAAAGACTTGTTAGCTATGAGACATGAAAGAAGCCAAGAAACCTGTTCCTATAAATTCTGTGAATTCTTTGCTGTCTGTCCTTAGCCATTCTAATACAAATCTTGCATGAGTTTTGCTCTGTGACTTACATTTTTAGTTTGCATTGGCTGTCTTTTTGAGAACGGTCTGAAGGTGGGTAAGAGGAGAAGCAGAGAGATTAAGAGGCCATTACAATATTCCAGATGAGGAATGATAGTGGCTTGGACAGGATTAGAAGTGATGGAGGTAGTGAGAAATGGTTCTGCATATATTTTGAAGGTATGGCCTGCATGATTTACTGAATGGAATGTTGGTTACTGGTGACTCCATGGTTATTGATCTGAGCAACTAGCATAGGATGGTCTTTTAGAAATGGAGTGGCTTGAAAGGAACAGGTTTAGGGAGAGGGATTAATAGTTTTGTTTTGGATCTGTTAAGTTAAAGATGTCAATTAGACATCAAAGAGGAAATGCCAAACAGGCAGTTGGAATAGGAGTCTAGAGTTCTGGAATTCAGCTAAAGATGTAAATTTGAAAGTTTTCAGAACAGGATGAGACAATCTAGGGAATAATCTATCTAAGAAGGAGTCTGAGAATCAAGCTTTTGAAGTACTTCATCAATTGACAAATACTCAATATTTAATATTGTAGAATACTTAAATTATACCAGGAGCTTTCCTCTCCATTGGCTCATGTAGGTGGCACAACTCTGCTACATTTTATAGAGATTGAAAAAGAGATTTCGACGTAAGTCCTCCGCAAGTTGACACCCTCAGTTGATGTAGGACGTAGAACTCAGGACACTCTGTTGAAGAGCACAAGACTATTGCCACTACATCAGGAAACACTTAAGAAGAATATTCATGTACATTAGTGCAGCTGTGATCTTCAACTTACTTAGTCTAAGCCTTTCACCTACACTTTCATTTGGGTGGGTGGGGTCATTCATTTTGACCCACATCTGGTCCCAGGCAGAAATGATTGCTCCTTAATATTCTAGTCCAGTCATTCTCAAATTTTAGAGAACATAAGAATCATTTGAATGCATGTTAAAAGTAGATTCTATCCTGCCTTTATCCAGCTTCTGTTGCCCTTATCCACAAGCATACTTTTTCCTACAAAAATCTATTCATTCAGTCAAGTATGATGTCACTGCTCAGAAATCAGGGTGTTTTTTTGTGTCACAATTGCCTAAATACTCAGCAATTTCAATCTTTATTATGACATCTATCTGCCAAAGAAATTCTAACTCATTTGGGTAAATGAAATCAACATCTAGTTGGTCAGGTCATTTTAAGTTTGTGGACTGGGCCATCTGACAGGGAAAAAACATTGTAATTTTAGTCAGTTGACAATTCTTAATCAGGTATCATTTCATGAATATCCATAGGCCAGAAAGGTGGGGCATCATACATTGCTCTCCTATAGTGTTTTCACGTAAAGCACTCATGCCTTAAAAGGGAGTCCGCATCTCACCGTACTTGGCATTAACCTGGGTAAAGAGACCCTGTGCATATATTAGTGGAGGACTGTTGTGGTTTGGTGAAAAATAAATCTAAAATGTTCTACCCTGTATCAAGTACTTCTGCCACTAGGTACTTCTGGAGCCAGTTGTAATCATAGCACCTTCCCTGTACCCAGCTGTGGCAAGTTCTACTGGTCCCCATCAGGGCAGAACATGACCTGATGTTAGGGATAGGGGATTTACTTTCAATTTTTTTTTAATAGTGCCATGTGGGTATTCACAATTGACAAATTCATACTCTGTCCCTAACCCCTAGAGGTTTTCAGGAATGCATGTCAACACCTTGACAGAAACTGTCTCCCAATGTGGGACAATACTCAATAACTTGTTAACATCCACCATCTCTTGATCTTTCCTACTGGATTTAGCAGCTGAATGACCAGGCTGGAGTTTATGAAGAGAGTGTGGCTGTGGAATATTTTCTTTGAATGTTTAAGAGATAAGTGAATAAGTATGCCACTCCTAGCACCTTTACCATGTTTGACCACCTAAACTGTCTCCTGGGTTTGAATTGTTTGACTAAAAAAATATTAAATTGGAAGTTCTATAACGCTGTTTACTGCTACCTTTTTTTGTGGATTCCCTCATGTACCAGAAACTATGTGTTGTATAACAGAAAATTTTTCTACTTCAGGAATATTTTTCAGAAATATGTGTAAAATATAGAAGCTCATGACTCCTTGACCTCCAAAAACCAAAAAGCTCTCTAACCCATGTGATTTATCTGACATCAAACAAAGTCTCTGGTGTATGATGTTTGCTACAACTGAATGGTTTTTCACGTATCTTAAGAATAAGTTGCTAGGGCGGGGCATGGTGGCTCACACCTGTAATCCCAGCACTTTGGGAGGCCAAAGGAGGATTGCTTGAGGCCAGGGGTTCAAGTCTATTCTAGGCAACATAGTAAGACCCCTGTCTCTATAAAAAAAATTTAAAGTTAGCCAGGTGTGGTGACATGTGCCTGTAGTCCTAACTACTCAGGAGGCTGGGGTGCAAAGAGCCTTTGAACCTAGGAAGTTGAGGTTGCAGTAAGCCATGATCACACCACGGCACTCCAGTCTAAGTGACAGAGTGAGACCTGTCACTTAAAAAAAAAGATTTTGTTTCCAATGTGGAGTAATGACTTGTTACTGAAGGGTTTTCCACATTCATTTCTTTCACAACCAAGCTATTTCCAATGAGGCAGAGAACTTGGAAGGAGGCTCTGCTGGATAACTAGCCTGGAGGCTGAGCCAAAAAGAAAGCTAGATTTAAAAGCTGGCCCTGAGTGAAGAATTTTCAACCAGCTCAGAAAAATGTGAAGCTGCTTCTCTACTGCTGAAGTACATAGTTATATAAATTTACAACTAACCTTCTAGCTTCAGATCTAAAGGGACAGTTTTAACAGCACCTACTTGGAATATAAAGGGATACAAGGAAAATCCATTTTCCCTATTTATGGACAAATTAAGGACTGGAAAGCCCTCATCATTCACTAATGAGGAAAATAACAAATGTATTTGAAGGCAATGCAAAGCCTCAGCAACTTGAGGCAGTAAAAGAACATATGAAAAAAAATTCAAGAAAAATGAAATTTAAAAAAGGGAAACAAAATAAACTACCTTTGGTAATCCTGAAACAAAAAAAAAAAATGGAAAGGAAAACAAAATGTAAAACATTATACAGTTGGCCCTCTGTATTCATGGGTTCTGCATCCACATATTCCGAGGATATGGAGGGCTGAGTGTAAGGGAGCATCTGAGGGCTTTGGTATCTGAGGGGGGGCATCCTGGAACCAATTCCCTGTGGATACAGAGAAATGGCTATATATGGAAAAGGAGGTCTAACTACATATACAAAACAGAGGAAAATAATCATACAGGATACTAAGAATAACTTTATGCCAATGTTTGACAGAATAGTAAATATGACTTCCAGATACATATTAGAAAAATTTACACAGAAGTAGAAACCCTTCAGAACATAACCATTGAAAAAAACTGAAAGGATGCTAAAATAAGTACCTAAACCCTGCCACATCCAAAGACCAGGAAAAAATCTATCTATCTATCTATCTAAATGTGTCATTTCCAGCTAGCCTTCAAGGAATAACAGCTATATTATACACTCTTCCAGAGTAATAAAAGAAAAAAATTCCAAATTCATTTTGCACAGCCAGCAAAACTTGGCAAACTGAATCTACTTCTGAACTTAAAAAAAAAATAGATTTATCCCAGGAATACAAGAAAATTTCAATTTTTTGGGAACTTTTTGATTTTTTATAACTTGATAGAACTTAGCAACCATTCCTAAAAAAACTTTTAATATTTACTATAGTGTATAATATGTGTCAAGCACTGTTTTAAGTAGCGCATATTGACTAATTTAATCCTTGCAACCCTATGAAATAGCTCCACTTTATAGATGGAAGAGCTGAGACACAAGAAAGCTAGGTGATTTTCCCACAGTCATACACCTAACAAAGTCGTGGACATGCAGATTTTTTTAAAAGACATGGTCTCACTCTATTGCCTAGACTGTATTGCAGTGGTGTGATGATAACTCACTGGAGCCACAACCTCCAGGCTTAGGCAATCCTCCTTCCTCAGTCTCCTGAGTAGCTAGGACTAAAGGCATGTACCAATACACCCCACTAATATTTTATTCATTTATTTAGGGACAAGGTCTTGACATGTTGCCTAGGCTGGTCTTAAACTCCTAAACTGAAAAAGTGATCCTCCTCCTTTCACCTCCCAAAGCACTGGGATTATAGGTGTGACCCACCACATCTGACTGGACCCAGAATTTCTGGGAACAAAACATGTGCTTTTTTTTGTTGTTGTTGTTATTTTTTTAGATGAAGTCTCACTCTTTTCCCCCAGGCTGGAGTGCAATGGTGCAATCTTGGCTCACAGCAGTCTCCCCCTCCCAGGTTCAAGCAATTCTCCTGCCTCACCCTCCCAAGTAGCTGGGATTACAGGTGCTCGCCACCGCACCCAGTCAGTTTTTGTATTTTTAGTAGAGATGGGATTCTGCCATGTTGGCCAAGCTGGTCTCGATCTCCTGACCTCAAGTAATTCACCTGCAGCCTCCTTAAGTGCTGGGATTACAGGCATGTGCCACCATGCCCAGCCCAAATCTGTGCTCTTAACCACTATATTACCCTGCTTCTTCTAGAAATAAGATTAGAAGGAAATGGCCTAAATGCAACAGAATATTTATTGGTATCCAACAATGAATGCAAATGAAAATGTGAAATACTAAAAACATCCCTCCTGAGATTTAAGATATAGATGACCCTCTTATCCATACTACTGAACATTTTTGGAAGTTCTTGCTAATGTACAACATAAGTGACGTAAGATTGAAAATAAGGCTGGCTCATGTGTAATCTCAGCACTACTGTAGACCAAGACAGGGGGATCACTTGAGCCCAGGAGTTCAAGACCAGCCTTGGCAACATGGTGAAAACCCATTTCTACAAAAAATACAAAAAATTAGCTGAGCATGGTGGCATGTGCCTATAGTCCTGGCTACTCAGGAGGCTGAAGTGGGAGTATCACCTGAGCCTGGAAAGTTGAGGCTGCAGTGAGCTGTGGTCACATCACTGTACTCCAGCCTGGGCAAGAAATTGAGACCCTGTCTCCCAGAAAAAAAAAAGAAAATTAAAACCTAAAGGAGCCATTAATTTATTATATACCTAGAAAATGAAACTGAAAAACAATTAAGACTAAAAATAATTCAGCAACATAACAATTTGGATTTTAATTTTTTTTTTAAGTTTATACTCGCAATAACCAATAGAATTTGAGGTATGGCTTTCAAATGCAGCCAATTTTCCTCTATCCAAAAGCCTGAGGCTTTCAAGGATGTCAAGGGAGTCATGTTTAATGAAAACTACACCAGACTGGTGTAGTATTCCCCACATTTACTCTTTTTTCCCTACTATTCCCACCTTAGTTATGAAGAGTACAGGTTCCCAACATCTAGAGGGTTAGTGTGGTAGGCGATGAGCAGAGAAGAACCAGAAGGTAAAACTAAGCACCTAACGGGCAGGATCTTTATATTGAAGACTTAACCAGAAACATCCAACTCAGGGTGGAGAGCTGGACCCATGTGCTCATATAGGGTTGGGCTTCTCCATGGGATCTGGGAGTTTCCAAATTAAAACAATGAAAAGTCTCATTGGCATATCTTCCAAAAGGAAAACAGAAACACATACCAAATATTTAGTTGAAAACAAATTTAAAATATATATTCATCAGTGGCAAATTTTCAGTTGTGTCCTGAGTTCAATAATGTTTTCTGGACTCCTATTATTCTTTCTAAACTTGTCTGAGATGTCTCCCTTAGAATCACATCTAATCTTATTTTCTTATGCCTCAATTCCACCCTTTCTTCTATGTCAAGACATACACTACACCTCACAAAATCTCCCCTCCAGATTACATAACTGACATGGCTCCTCTAGCCTCCTCCACTACTCGGTCACACTGCAAATGCTGTCAACCTATTAAGATAAGTTTAGGGGATGGAAAAAGAAGTGGTGAACACCAGAGGCAAAGGTTCCCTAGATCTGGGCCATATTGCAAGGGTGGAAGGGAAAAGTTGTTAAAGCTCATGGACTGACCTGTGATGGCAGAAGGAGAGAAAATCTGCTGAGATTTATTTTCTTATGTCTTTGGGGAATAAAAGATGGTTCAGAAGACAATTATAATAATTAAAAGTACAGCTCTTATCTTTAAATTAAGATGGCAGTTGTAGGTAGATAGGACTAATTAATAAGGAAAACAGATTACTGTGACTCTATTGTCTTGCCACAAGCCTCACCATAGTGAATTCCAAACATCAGGGAAGGCTGCCAGCTGGATTTTCAATCATCTGTACCACTGCTATGAAAGTCAACTCTTCTGTGCAGTAAATTTTGACACAGTTCTTAATCTGTTAATTTAGGAAGCAGAGTACAGTCAGCAAGTTCAGAACTAGAATTAGCATGGGGGGCAAAGTCCATATCAGTGGGATATGACTGCCCAACTAAATACCTAGATACACACACATTCACACAAACACACACACACACGTCTCTTTCACACACATACAAACATACACACACACACACACACACACACACACACAAACACACATGCACAAAACTATTTGCATTTTGAGGCTAAAGTAACAGTAGTAAGACTTCCAGGAGTACATGCAAAAGATATGAATGAGATCTCTGTATATGATATTCTATGATGAGATGGACTTCCATCTTTCAAAGCATTTAGTCCTGGCCGGCGTGGTGGCTCATGCCTGTAATCCCAGCGCTTTGGGAGGCCAAAAAGGCAGGATCATGAGGTCAAGAGATCAAGACCATCCTGGCCAAAATGGTGAAACCCTGTCTTTACTAAAAATACAAAAAATAGCTGGGCGTGGTGGTGCACACCTGTAGTACCAGCTACTTTGGAGGCTGAGGCAAGAGAATCACCTGAACCCGGGAGGTGGAGGTTGCAGTGAGCCGAGATTATACCCCTACACTCCAGCCTGGGCAACAGAGCGAGACTCCATCTCAAAAACAAACAAACAAAAAAAGAGGCATCCAGTCAGCTGGGAAGGGGAGAAAGATTGTGCATACTTTAAGGATAATTCAATATGAGAGTTGAGATTTTAAAAATTATTTATTTAACAACTGAGTGTACAAAATACTATCTATATTGGAAAGAAATACATACCTGACCTCAAAGAGCCTACAACAAGTTATTATAAAAGTATACAGACACACAAAATTTACAAGGCAATTTAACAACAGTTACATATTGTAGCACCAGTAAATTCAAAGCATTGAGGTCAAATCAAGAGAAGTTGAAGAAAAATAAAGAAGCATTTGAAGGAGAAAGTATTTAAGAGATGAGATGGATTTCAAAAATTGTGAGAGACAAAGATTTGCAAACAGAAGAAAACGTTTCCTAGATAAGGAATGAAAGCAATGAAAAGCTATAGATTAAAGTTTATAGAGTAGATGGGGAGGGCCACAGCCAAGAGGCAGGAAAGCATGAATCAGCCTTATTGAATGGCTTTGTATAAATGGTGAAATGGAGGAGGTAGGATAGAATACAGAAGATATTATCTCTGTCTTTGAAAAGCACGGAGTCTGATTTTAAGATGCATAACTAAGAAATGAAATAGATTTTAAAATAGTTAAAATTTAAAAATAAAGAAAAAAAAGGAAACCTACAATTAAATGACATGTGTAGTCCTTATCTTCCTAAGAGTGGGTAAGAACTGGAATAAGTTACTCCTACTCTCCTACCTTAGTGATCCAAGGATAAGCAAGTAGGGAGTCACTGTGACTAGTGGCTCCAGGAAACCAATGTGAGCATGCTTCTTATAAAGAAAGCTTAATTCTAAGGTCCTTGCTCTCTGTCTCAGAGAACCATACCTTAAGAAACTGACCAACCCAGACCTGAGGGCCTCTCTCCAGTATGAGTTCGCTGGTGATGATTAAAAGTGGAACGCTGACTAAAGGCCTTCCCACACTCACTACATTCATAAGGTTTCTCTCCAGTGTGAACTCTCTGGTGCACAATAAGCTGTGAGCTGTCACTAAAAGCTTTCCCACAATCATTGCATTTATAAGGTTTTTCCCCAGTATGGGTTCTCTGATGTACCATAAGGCTGGAGCTATAACTGAATACCTTCCCACACTCATTACATTCATAAGGTTTCTCACCAGTGTGAATTCTCTGGTGTATAATAAGGTGTGAGTTTTGATTGAAGGATTTTCCACACTCATTGCATTTATAGGGCTTTTCACCTGTGTGAAGTCTCTGGTGCCGAATAAGACATTTACTCAGACCGAATGCCTTACCACACTCACTACATTCAAAAGGCTTTTCTCCAGTATGAATTCGCTCATGCTCAACAAGTTGAGAGTTCTGATTGAAGGCTTTCCCACATTCACTACATTTGTATGGCTTTTCCCCAGTGTGGAGGCTCTGATGTCGAATAAGACATTTACTCCGACTGAAGGCTTTGCCACATTCACTACACTCATAAGGCTTCTCTCCAGTGTGGATTCTCTGATGGTCAATGAGATTTCTATTGGAACAGAACACTCTCCCACACTCATTACATTTGTAAGGTTTCTTACCAGTGTGCAGAACCTGATGTCGAACAAGACTTTTACTTCGAATGAATGCCTCTCCACACTCACTGCATTCATAAGGTTTCTCCCCAGTATGGATTCTCTGGTGGTCAATGAGTCGGGAACTCTGAGTAAAGGCTTTTGCACATTCATTACATTTATAGGGTTTCTCCCCATTATGGAGTCTCTGGTGTTGAACAAGATGGGAGCTGTGCCTATAGGCCTTTCCACATTCGCTGCATTCATAGGGTTTTTCCCCCGTGTGGGTTCTGAGATGAACAATGAGCTGAGAGGTTTGCCTGAAGGTCTTCCCACACTCATTACACTCATAGGGTTTCTCTCCAGTGTGGATTCTCTGATGGCCAATAAGGTGAGAGCT
The DNA here is from genome assembly GCF_009761245.1 of Sapajus apella. Taxonomy (NCBI): domain Eukaryota; kingdom Metazoa; phylum Chordata; class Mammalia; order Primates; family Cebidae; genus Sapajus; species Sapajus apella. The sequence continues at coordinate 3,603,407 of NW_022436978.1, forward strand.
CCGATTAAAAGCTTTGCCACATTCATCACATTGATAGGATTTCTGTCCCTTTAAAATTTCTTCATTTTCAGCAGGACTGGAGGACAGACGTGGATGTTCCCCAACTTCCTTATATTTGTTGAATCTGTCCTTTGTGAATTTTTTCTTATCCTCATCTGTTATTTCCAAGAAATCATTTTCTAGT
>NW_022436978.1:3608590-3677856 GCF_009761245.1 Sapajus apella
GAACCAAGCTCACCTGGGGCCTGACCATCCGAAGTACAGTTGCCCCTACTTGGCCTCCTGAGTTTCCCACTTGAGGAAGGGTAGGAACTGGAGAAGCAGGTTGAGCTGAGGGAGGAAAGAAAGCTATGAGTGGGACAAGCCCTGCTTGCGGCTCCCATAAGATCTATGTTCCCAATAAGAACCCAGGCACCTCACACACACTGACTCTTACCATCTTCCATAATAAGCCCTTATCCCAAGTGTGCTGTGAATTTGCCCTGGAGAGCACAGTACAGGGTCCCAGGTCAAGCTGAGAACATGGGTGTTTCTCCAAGTCCCCACTCTTTTCAACCTTTTCCAGGGAAGCTATTCTGGCCACACTCTCTCCCATGGCTTCTCTAGCACAAGCCAGCCCTGATTTTCCCCTCACAGCTGTGGTTCCTCATGCCCTGGTTCCTCTTCCTGCTCCTGCACTCTCATTATGGACACTCCTTGCAACACAGGCCCCAGTGCTTCCTTGTTCTTTCAGTCAGCAATCTCACCAACTCTCATCACTTTAATCCTGCTCTCACAGTTCTTACTTCTCTCCCAGACCCCTACCACACGCCTCCTGCTGTCTCTGGGACATTTCACTTGGGTGTCATGCAACACCTTAAGTTCAGTGTCTAGAATGGATGAATGTTCTAGGCTGAGGTGGGAGGCTAGGAGTTCAAGACCAGCATGGGAAACATAAGGAGACCTTTTTTACTCCCTTCCTTTCCATTCCTTTCCTCCTTCCTTTCCTCCCCTCTCCCTTCCCCTTTTTTCTCTTTTTTCTCTTTCAAAAATTTTGTCTCGCTCTTCTCTTTTTTCTCTCTCTCTCTTCTTTTTTTCTCTCTTTCTTCCTCTCTTTCTCTTTCTTTCTTTCTGAGATAGAGTCTCACTCTGCTGGAGTACAGTGGCATGATCTTGGCTCACTGGAATGTCTGCCTCCCAGACTCACGCAATTCTCCTGCCTCATCCTCTGGAGTTGCTGGGATTACAAGCACCTGCTAAGTAGAGACGGGGTTTCACCATGTTGGCCAGGCTAGTCTGGAACTCCTGAACTCAAGTGATCCACCTGACTCCACCTCCCAAAGTGCTGGGATTACAAGTATGTAAGCCACTGCTCCCAACAAGAAATCTCATTTCTATAAAAATTTTTTTTTTTTTTTTGAAAAAGAGCTGGTCATGGTGTCATGCCTATAGTTCTAGGAGGTCATGTTGAGAGGATTTCTTGAGCCCAGGAGTTCAGGGGCTCAAGAGCCCAGGAGTTCAGTAAGCTATTATGATTGTGCCATTGCAGTCCAGCCTGGTTGACTGAGTGAGATCCTAGCTCTCTAAAATAAATAAATAAATAACATGAAATAAATAAATAAAATGTTCTTATCACCTTTCTTTTGGATTTCTCAATTTCCCTCAATGATTCCATCATTGGCCAAAACATTGTAATTCCCCTTGCCTCTCCTTTCAAACTCAAGTCCCATGGTTCCATGCTTCCATGATAACATTTTTTTACATTTATCCTTGCCCATTCCTCTCTTTGCACTTCAGGCATTAATCACCTCACATCTATTCTACTGCACTAGCCTTTAACTAAGGCTCCTTCCCATTCAATCCACAATGCTCATCTGTGCCAGACTAATCCTCCTGACGTACTATTTCTAACATATTATCCTTGGCTCCCAAAATCTTCCTGCTCAAGCTCAAGGTCCTGTATAAACAAGGCCCAACTAGAGTCTTCCCTGACTCCACCTCAATCAGGGCTCAAGGAATCCCCAGCTTGGAGTCTTTGTTGTATCTTCTAATGGCATGCCTACTACTTTTCTCTCCCCTTCAAAATTCTTCCACATTTTTACTGCCCAATACACTGCTATCTCCTTCATGAAGCATTCATTACCAGTTCCAGCCCACAATGATCTTGCTTTTTACCCAGTGATCACTTTTTACAATGCCCACATTGCTCATCTGTGACAGGATCAAACGCCTGAGGAACAAATATCATTCATGTGCATCTTATGAGGCTGCCTCTTCTTACACATGACTAACTCATCCTTCCACCTCGAAAAACAACTCTTTGAAATCAGTGACAATAGATGTACTACATCTCTCTGGTCTCTGTCAGTGCCTTTCCTATGACACGTGCTTGATGAAAACTTACTAAACACATGAATGATTAGAGAATAAGCAAGAGGAACAAATAGGGTCACTAGGGAAGGGGGACAGACAGCAGAGCAATGAGGGATTCCATGGGGTAGGAGATGGGCAGATAAAGAAAAGGAGACTCCAGAGAAGAGAAAGGAGGCATGACTTAAGGCCAAAGTTGGAGAGATAAGTACCAAAGTCCCCATTGGCGAAGTGGTGTGTCCTTGAGTCATAAGGAGGATGCAGGTGGGCTCCAGGGGCTGAGCCCCCACTGAGGGGTGATACAGGAGGAGATTCCTTTGTTGCAGCCAGAGCTGTTGTCTCCTCCAAATGCATTTCCTGCTCCTGTGCTGGGGCTGAAACCTAGAGACAGGGAAATACAATTGGGTTCAAAAGAGCGTCCTTGAAAGTACTGAACCTCAAACCTCTAAGCAGCCCTCACCAGAAAGAAAGCTAGGAAAAAGAAGAGCCAGAGTATCCTTCCAGCCCACCACTACAGCCTACTGGGGAAAAAAAACTGAAAGCAGAATCTAAAGCTCCCAATTCTACTCGCCATACCTCTGTTGACCCTCTTGCTAGGAGCTTGAAAACCAGATTCTATAACCATTTACACTCTATGTCAGGTCTTCAGACACATATTTTCTTATGAAGAACCATTTAAAAAGGGAGCCAGGAGAGCAATTCAGTACATTCTCTAGGGCACTAGCTGACAGAAGGGAACAGTCAGAAGTACAAACAATATGCTGGGCGTGGTGACTCACACCTGTAATCCCAGCACTTTGGGAGGCTGAGGTGGGTGGATCACCTGAGGTCAGGAGTTTGAGACCAGCCTGGCCAACATGGCGAAACCCTGTCTCTACTAAAAATACAAAAAATTAGCTGGGTGTGGTGACATGCACCTGTAGTCCCAACTACTCAAGAGGCTGAGGCAGGAGAATCACTTCAACCGGGAAGTGGAAGTTGCAGTGAGCCAAGATTGTGCCACTGCACTCCAGCCTGGGTAACAGAGTAAGACTCCATCTTAAAAAAAAAAAAAAAAGTACAAAGGATATTTTAAAAAAAGATAGGTATGTGTATGTTCATGTGCACAAATAATGCTACTGACGCTAACAGCTGAAGCAATACCCAGAACAGTGGCTGGCAAGCCTCGAGAGCTTTTCCAATTTCTCTGAGAAAAAGTGTCTCCTCTTCAGAGAAGCTTTCCCTAAACACACTGACAAAGCAGATAGTCAGACTCAATTAACCCATTGTAATTTATATATTACAAGTATTAATCTTTAAGTAATTTTACTTAGGTCTTTATTGTCTATGTCTCCCCAATAGAATGTAACATTTTAAGGATAAGAACTTTTGATCACTAGCTCCAAAACAACATATATCCCTACATTGGTGTTCAATTAATATCTGCTGACTTCCTCTTGGTATTTTACTAAAAGATTTAAGGTTATCTGCAAACTCAGTTTTCAATATATATTACCTCTCCCCAATAATTTATATTTAAAAAGCCAAATAAGATCAGATAACACTAACTTGTGGAGACCTTGAGAATACCTCAGAGCATAGACATCTAACCCTTGCTTATTGTCATCAAATCAGCTCCTCACAATCTCATGGTTACTGCTTTTACCAGTATGTAAGGCAGAAAACCTAAAATGTTATCTAAATAAGGCACATTTTAAAGTTCACTTGCTCTGGTATGTACATAGCACAGCATGAAGTAAAAATAACTTCCCCTTCAATAAACCACACAGGATTTGCCCTATTAGGTTGCATCTGCTGAGATGTTAAGGGATTCTCTCCTTTAATATTCATCGCACCAGTGTAGTGCTAGAACCAGCAGGCTCCTTAGATTCTGTAGTTCCCAAGCTTTCCCACTGAAAGGTTTTTTGAAACTGAAGGACTCCCTAAAATGGGAGTCACAGCTCTTCAATACAGGAGCTTTGGGTATTGGCAGAAGATAGAACTTACTGCACTGTGATAATTCAACTTTGTAATTCAGTAACAATTAAATCCTAGCAAAGTTCCTGTTAATTATCTAGGACTTTGATATGGTTTGGATTTGTGTCCCTGCCCAAATCTCATGTTGAATAGGAGGAGGGGCCTGGTGGGAAGTGATGGGATCACAGTGGTGGGGGCAGATTTCCCCCTTGCTGTTCTTGTAATAGTGAGTTCTCAAAAGATCTGATTGTTTAAAAGTGTGTGGCACTTCCCTCTGTGTGCTCTCTCTCTCCTACCACAATGTGAAGAAGTTCCTTGCTTCCCCTTCACCTTCCACTATAATTGTAAGTTTCCTGAGGCCTCCCAGTCATGCTTGCTGTTAAGCCTGCAGAACTGCGAGTCAATTAATCCTCTTCTCTTCATAAATTACCCAGTCTCAGGTAGTTCTTTACAGCGGCGTGAAAGCAGACTAATACAGAAAATTGGTACCAGGAAAGTGGGGCACTGATATAAAGATACCTGGAAATGTGGAAGCAACTTTGAAACTGGGTAACAGGCAGAGGTTGGAACAGTTTGGAGGGCTCAGAAGAAGACAGGAAGATGTGGGAAAGTTTGGAACTTCCTAGAGACTTGTTGAATGGCTTTGAATAAAATGTTGATAGTGATATGGACAATGAAGTCCAGGCTGATGTGGTCTCAGATGGAGATGCAAAACTTACTGGGAACTGGAGCAAAGGTCATTCTTGCTATGCTTTAGGAAAGAGACCAACAGCATTTTGCCCCTTCCCTAGAGATCTGTGGAACTTTGAACTTGAGAGAGATGATTCAGGGTATCTGGCAGAAGAAATTTCTAAACAGCAAAGCATTCAAGAAGTGACCTGGCTGTTTCTAAAAAGTGTCCACAGTATTTGTGAGCAAAGAGATCTGAAACTGGAACTTATATTTAAGAGGAAAGTAGAGCATAAAAGTTTGGAAAATTTGCAGCCTGGCCACATGGTAGAAGAGAAAAACCCATTTTCTGGGGAGAAATTCAAGCCTGCTGCAGAAATTTGAGTAAGTAAAGAGGAATCAAATGTTAATAGCCAAGACAACGGGGAAAATGTCTCCAAGGCATTTCGGAGACATTCACAACAACCCCTCCCATCACAGGCCTGGAGGACTAGGAAGAAACAATGGTTTCATAGGCCAGGCCCCGGATCTAGCTGCTCTGTGCAGCCTCAGGACATGGTGCCCTGTGTCCCAGTCAGTCCAGCTCCAGCCATGGCTAAAAGGGGCCAAGGTATAGCTCAGGCTGTGGCTTTACAGGGTGCAAGCCCCAAGCTTTGGCACCTTTCACATGGTGTTGGGCCTGTGGGTGTGCAGAAGGCAAGAGCTGAGGTTTGGGAACCTCCTCCCAGACTTCAGAGGAGGTATGGAAACACCTGGATGTCCAGGCAGAATTCTGCTGCAGGGTCAGAGCTGTCATGGAGAACCTCTACTAAGGCAGTGTGGAGGGGAAATGTAAGGTTGGAGCCCCCACACAGAGTCCCACTGAGGTATTGCCTAGTGGAGCTGTGAGAAGAGGGCCACCATCCTCCAGACCCCAGAATGGTAAATCCACCAACAGCTTGCACCCAGGTGCAGGCACTCAATATCAGCTGGTGAATGCAGCCATGGGGGCTATACCCTGCAGAGCCACAGGGGCTGAGATGCCCAAGGCCTTGGGAACCAATCTTTTCCATCAGTATGACCTGGATGTGAGACATGGAGTCAAAAGAGATTATTTTTGGAGCTTTAAGACTTAATGATTGTCCTACTGGGTTTGGACTTGCATGGGACATGTAGCCCCTTTGTTTTAGCCAATTTCTCCCATTTGGAATGGGAGCATTTACCAAATGCCTGTACCACCATTGTATCTTAGAAGTAACTAACTAGTTTTTGATTTTACAGGCTCATAGGTGAAAGGGACTTACCATGTCTCAGATGAGACTTTGGACTGTGGACTTTTGAGTTAATGCTGAAATGAGTTAAGACTGGGGAACTGTTAAGAAGGGTAATTGTATTTTGCAATGTAAGAGGACATGAGATTTGGGAGCAGCCAGGGACAGAGTTATAGTGGTTTAGATTTGTGTCCCCACCCAAATCTCATGTCAAATTGGAGGAGGGGCCTGGTGGGAGATGATTGGATCATAGGGTGGATTTCCCCCTTGCTGTTCTTGTGAGTTTTCATTTAAAATGATCATTTGAAAATGTGTGTCATTTCCCCCTACATTCTCTTCTGCCACAATGTGAAGAATGTCTTTGCTTCCTCTTTGCCTTCTGCCATGATTGTAAGTTTCCTAAGGCCTCCCAGTCATGCTTCCTGTTAAGCCTGAGAAACTGTGGGCCAATTAAACCTCTTCTCTTCATAATTACTCAGTTTCAGGTAGTTCTTTATAGCAGTATGGAAACAGACTAATAGAGTCATAGGTTTCCTTTTCTTGAAGACGTGAAAACCTCATTCTAATATAGCTTTCCATAGTAAAACCCTAGATAAAAGCTGTTGGCTTAGAAACTAGGGAGATGGAAAATCCTGGTCTTCACACTTGATGATAATCAGCAAAAACCACACTTCAGGTAAATATTTTCAGCAAGGGAATGCTTACTACAAGTGCTCACTTGTCAAATGGAGATAATGATTACTGCACTGCTTGTTCTATAACTCTGATGGTAGATGAAAAAAGATACAGCATTCTAAAAAAAAGTTAAAAAAAAAAAAAGAAAGAAAAAATAAAGTAAAAGAAAAAAAAAAAAGAAGATACAGCATTCTGCAAATTGCATGACTCTGCTGCCCAGCAGGGATCACTCTACAATCCTTTTCCAGACACAATGTACACAATGTACATGTTCCTTCTACAACAATAAAGTGGCTTACTCCTGATAAGCAAAATGACTTCAATTTACCAGGACCCTCCTTAATCTCCTCTTGGCAAACTTCCATGGAAAAGTCTGTTTATTCATTTAGCCATTCTATAAACATTTTCTGAATCCCTGCTTACGAAAGACAGTCCTGCCTTTATGCCTTCATGTCAGAAAACATAACACTGACAGTAGTGGGAGAGTAAGAAATGGACTCCAAGGACCCTACTCCCAGGTTGGAGCCTGAGCATTCAGCTGCCTCACCTGTCAACTGCTAGGCATTTTCTTGGGTTGTGATTCAACTGTCACCCTTTGCTGAGGCTACATGGATAAAACATTAAAAGTTTTAATAGAGGAAGCATTCACTTTTTTTTTTTTTTAGACAGAGTTTTGCTCTTATTGCTCAGGCTGGAGTGCAATGGTACAATTGTGGCTCACCGCAACCTTTGCCCTCCGCCTCCCAGGTTCAAGCGATTCTCCTGCTTCAGCCTCCCAAGCACCTGGGATTACAGGCATGCACCACCATACCCAGCTAATTTTTTGTATTTAGTAGAGATGGGGTTTCTCCATGTTGGTCAGGCTGGTCTCGAACTCCTGACCTCAGGTGATCCGCCCATCTCAGCCTCCCAAAGTGCTAGGATTACAGGCGTGAGCCACTGTGCCCGGCCAGGAAGCATTCACTTCTTAAGCAAAACCAAGTAGGAAATAGAGAAATTTTTCTTCTGCCACCCTCGCTAAATGGTTCTCTAAATATGTCTTCAGCCACCTGTCATGGCCATGGCTGGCCCAGCTGTTCTTTAGGCCCTTGTGATGGTTGATGTACTCATATGTGCTTACTTGTTTACACAAAGAAAATGATGGTTGATAATGACAAATTGCACTGCTGATAATCCTGGAAAAATGTCTAGCCCCAGGACCCTGATCAACTAGAACTGATTTCCTAGTGATAGATACGTAATTCAATGCTTTTTTTAAAAAAAAAGCATTGAATAGGCTGGGCATGGTGGCTCACACCTATTAATTCTGGCATTTTGGGAGGATGCGGCAGGTGGCTCACTAGAGCTCAGGAGTTTAAGACCAGCCTGGACAACATGCCAAAACCCTGTCTCTACTAAAAATACAAAATTAACCAGACGTGGCGGCTCACATCTATGGTCCCAGCTACTAGGGGAGCTGAGATGGGAGGATCACTTGAGCCAGGGAGGTGGAGGTTGAAGTGAGCCAAGATTGTGCCACTACACTCCAGCCTGGGCAATAGAGTGAGACTCTCTCAGAAAAAAAAAAGCATTAAATAAAATGATATATTGGGTACTTGGGAAATCTTCTATTCTGGTTTTCCCTGGTAAAGTGCTAAGCGGTAAAGTAGAGGGGACCTCTAGTCCACGCTGCTTATATTACAGGGGAACAATTTGAAACTCATTAGGAGGAACTAACTTATCCAAGGTACGATGATCTTTTGATGTGTCAACTTGGTACTAATCAAACATCAATGCAGGTGTTGCTGTAAACTATTTTTAAAATATGATTAAAGCACATAATAAGTTTACTTTAAATAAGGGAGATTATACTAGATAATGGATGAATGCATGAACCTGACTCAATCAGTGGTAAGCCCTTAAAAGCAGAGCTAAAGGTTCCATGAAGAAGAAATACCAGGCCAGGTGTGGTAGCTGATATCTGTAATCCCAGTGCTTTGGGAGGCCAAGGCAAGAAGATCGCTTGTGGCTAGGAGTTCAACAACAAGCCTGGGCAGCATAGCAAGACCACATGTTTACAAAAAGAAAAGAAAAGAGAAAAGAAAGAAGACGAAGGAAGGAAGGAAGGAAAGAAGCCTGGGAACACATGACTGTGTTACCAGCTACTCAGGAGGCTAAGGTGAGAGGATCACTAGAGCCCAGGAGGCTGTGCTTGCAGTGAGCCAAGTTCATGCCACTGCATTCTGGTGTTGGCAACAGAGCAAGACCCTGTCTCAAAAAAAAATAAAAATAAAAAAGAGGAGGAAGAAAGGAGAAAAAAGAAGAGGAAGAAGGAAAAAGAAAGAGAAATAGGAGGAGGAGGAAGTAGTGAAGGAAGAGAAAGAGGAAGAGGTGGAAGAGGAGGAAAAAGAGGAAGAGGAGAAAAAGAAGGAGAAAGAAGAAAGAAATTCCACCTGTACACTGCAACTTCAGCTTGTGCCACTGCTTCAGGCTGCCCCTGTTGATGACCTGCCTATGGGTTTCAGACTTGCCTAGCCAGACTCACAATTACATAAGATACTTTCTAGCAATAAATCTCTCTCTTTTTTTTTTCTTAAGATGGAGTCTTGCTGTTACCCAGGCTGGAGTGTAGTGGCGTGATCTTGGCTTACTGCAACCTCTGCCTCCTGGGTTCAAGTGATTCTCCTGCCTCAGCCTCCCCAGTAGCTGGGATTACAGGCACACACCGCCAAGCCTGGCTAATTTTTGTATTTTTAGTAGAGACAGGGTTTTGCCATATTAGCCAGGCTGGTCTCAAACTCCTGACCTCAAGTGATCCACCCACTTTGGCCTCCCAAAGTGCTGGGATTAAAGGCATGTGTTACTGCACCCAGCCGGCAATAAATCTTTTCACACATGCATGGGCATGCACACACACACACACACACACACACACACACACACCCCTCTCTCTCCTATTGATTCTGCCTCTCTGGCTGAACCCTGACTGAAACACACAGTCACAGAACTAGTTAACTCTATGGTCCTAGGAACCAGATTTTCCAATGTGTCTTACTGCTCGCTTTTCCCAACTATTCCTCTAGTTTAAATTACCTTGGCATTACATTTGCGATAACTCAGGGAAATAGGGAAAATTTAAATTAGAATTAAAGATGCAAAAAGATCCCAGTTAGGCTTGGAGAGCTAGCAAAAAGAACAAATAATTACAACGCCCAAAAATGTCACCTTTCAAAAAATCAAAGAGACAGGAAAAGAGAAAATTGACTGAGAAGTCCAAGGAAGTGAATAATGAGAATGTCTCAAATGAAGACCCATATTATCAGCATACCCAAAAGCCCATCTTCCCCCGATCACTCTATTCTAACCAGCGTGCAGATCCCCTACCTGCCAGGATTACTGTGTAAATCTACAGGATGAAGCTAGGCTCAGAACACAGTATTTCATAAGGCGAATCACAGAGCTTAGCTGGGATGTGCATTTGTGTTTATGGCTTGGAGCACAAAACTATTTCCCCTCTATCCACAGGACAAGTTCAGGAACCCTAAAGGCAAACTAGCCTAGGGCCTGGAAAGTGGAGAATGCCTATGCCTAGGCTAGCCCAAGCATTAGAGAATGGTTCAGGACACCATTCTAGACTCAACTGCTTACCTCCTCTGGTCCACTGAGGTGTCTCTGGAAATCCTCCACCACAGCCACAGCCTCCTCACCACTCTCAGGGTGATGTAGCTGCACCCAGGTCCGGAGCTCCCCAGGGAGGATGCTCAGGAACTGCTCCAGCACCAGCAGCTCCAGGATCTGCTCCTTGGTGTGGACCTCTGGCATGAGCCACCAGTGGCAGAGCTCTCGGAGCCGGCTCAATGCTTCCTGTGGCCCAGACATCTCGTGGTAACATAATTGCCTGAAGTGTAGCCGGAAGATTTCACAGACAGGAGGATGGTTCTTTTGGAGACTGCTGCCCTGACCCCAGGTCTGGCTCGCTGGCTCCTGCTTCATAGTCAGGCGCCCTTCTTGTTTCTGGAAAGCAGTACTCCTGAGGATGAGGCCTACATTTCCCCTGCCTTCAGTGGTCATTGTGACGCCAAAGAGAAGCTTGTTCCAGTTGCAATTGATCCGATTAAAATGATGGTCTACAGTTCAGGTCTCAGGAGCTATTTTTCAGGGTTGGGGAAAGGTGTGACGGCAGTGTTGCCTACAGAAACAAGAGAGAAATCAGAGTTCTCTGAGTGTTCAGCCCCAGGATGATGATATCTTCCACTGAGTTAAAAAACAAAGCTCCAGGAAAAAAAGAACACACCGGGCATTCTCCCTAAGCATCTCTCCAAATAATGCCTTTCTTAAAGTTTCAGTGGCTCCCATTACCTACAGAATAAAATCTAAATGTCTATGCCTTGCAGTCACAGCCCTTCACAACCTGGCCTTACCCCCTTCACAACCAGCCACACTCCCTACCTCTTGCCCCAATTACCCATGCTATAAAGACAATAATAGGGAAATGCAGGATATCTCAAAGGGTGCAAGAGAAAATACTAAGTTATTTAACTCCATTTAATGTATGTTTTATAATGTGTATTATAATTTGTATGGTAGTTCTCATGTTTAAATTACAAATAAACCAATGTAGGGACTACATGATCAAACTTCTACTGATAGAAATGCAAAATAAAGAAAGCTTGGAGCTAAAGCTATAGAGACACAGCTAGAAGCCACATACAGTTTTTGTTTGAATTTTTCTTATTTCTTTCAACTTGAGACAACCTTGTCTGTCAAGACCATGAACAAATGCCATTTTCTCTTGGCTTTCCTGATTGCCCCATCAGGAAGAGTGCTGGTAGCTTCCTGTTGTGTACCTCTCACTAAAACCCTTTATTTTAAATGGTTTATGCACAACTCACTACTCTCACCCTCCAAACTGCTGGATGGTCACAAAAGGAAAGGAATCAGGTGGCATCGGAATATACCAGACCTTTTTTTTACTCAATGCACCTCCCCTAGAAAGCTTTCTCTGATCACGCTAGGCTTAGAGGGGTAGTTATCGTCTTAGTGATCCCAAACTACGTTTTTCATTCAAACCTCTAGTAGAGCACGTCTCACACTATAATCGTTTGTGGTTTACACGACTGTCTCCCCTCTTTCTGGGAGTATACAAAGGGCAGAGCTGACTTCCAGTCATCTTGGTACATGTGTGTACATGGCATACAGAGGCACATAATTGGGAAACGAATGAATATGATACATTTAGCTGATACTGAAGTGGAGGAAAACTTTGAACGATTGAAAATCAGCACCTTAGTGGTACCTAGGGCATCTGTGCTGCACTTCCAATTCACCAAGCATCCCAGATCCCTGAGTCTCAATCTCCTTAAAAACACAAAGAAGTACTTGAAAATAATCAGTAAACTCTGCTCTAAGATACCACACAGGTAAGAAGTTCAGGCCATTCTCCTACTTCCCGGATTGTTCCAAATGCTCAGCACTTTAAAATCTCAACTGGATTTTTGCATTTCCAAGTCACGCTCCACGTTTGTGATTCCAAGCCTGGGTCTGACCCAAATCTGACGGTTCATAGTTTCCGGCTGCAAGAGCTGGGAAAACAGCGATCTACCTTTCGTGTTAAACCAGGCTTCAGCAGCGCTGCTCACCTGGCCACGTCTGCCCTGTTCATCGCTGTACCCGCAGATACCCGGCTCCGTGCCACGCACGGATGGTCAGGGGTATGGGACAAAGAAGCGGCTCTGCATCAGGCGGCTTCTGAGAGTCTCCGGGACCGCGCCACCTGCCGCGGGGAAGAAGCGCGGTCCCGGCCGGCTTCGGCGATCCGAGCTCCGGCCGCGCCTCCCTCCGCGTCCCGGCCCACTCGCGGTGGCATTCGGCAACGAAGCCAGAGACCTCTACTGCCAGTTCAAGCAAACACAATGGCCGAGCCGGAAGTGAGAGAGGCCTCGACTTCCGGCCCCTCCGGGATCCCGGAAGTCTCGTTTGCGAAGGTGGGCGCGCGCGTCCCGTCACCCGGGAGACCTGGCAGGGCCTTCTTACCGGCAGTGCCCGGCCACCTGCCGCGGGGCGGGGGCGCGGACTCGTCAGGGCTCAGGCCCCTCACATCCTGCTCTCAGGCCATAGTCGGGAGACCCAGACGCTCCCCAGCTCTGCCCCATCTCCTCCAGGTGACATTGGGAAACATACCCAACCTCCAAGCCTGTTTTCTCAACTGAAAAATTGCAGAGCATAGCGCGGACCTCACAGGGCTGGGAACACCCAATGAGGTAACACACAGACACTACATAGCAAAAGGCCTGGCATATCCTGAGCAATCAGTTATACCATGTGTGATGCCCAATCTGAAGTCTCAGTGAAGGGAGCAGCGAGCACCTGCATCTTAAAAATCAAGAAGCATGTCTAGAAATTGTGATATTTTGGCCCATAAATGTGGTTAATATTTACTAAGATAGCACCAGCATTCTGGTGTCCATGTAGAGGTCCCTAGGGCGACCAAGGAGCAGATAAAGTGAGATGTGGGAGCAGTTTGTAACCTAGGAGGCAATTGTCTAGCCTCTGGGTGTCAGGTGGTACCCAGGTGAACTTCACTTTGAAGAATGGTTTGGATACAGAAGTCGTATATGAACAGGTCCTTGTTACTGACACGACTGAGCAGGTCCTGCATGTTAATGACCATGGGTGAAGGGCAGAAGCATGATGAAGTTAACTATGTATCTTCATTATAGCCCAGGAGGTAGATCCTTTACAGGTCCCAAAGTAAACAGTCTCCTGGGCTCTCTAGGGATGGCAGTATTTCACAGGTGTCCTGGGCCTAACTCTGGCCCCGACATATGTTCCTCATATATCTGCATGGTCCAAGATAGAAACAGACACCAGAAGTCCTGCTCCAGAGTTCCCATAAGCTTAAAAGTAATTTCTTGGAGCAGTCTTTGTCCATTGATCCTAATGGGTGGCTTCCTGTTATCAAGGTCCCCTTCTACATTTGGAAATCTCACAAGGAGGTTTTGGCTATTTAAAACCAGAAACCCCAGCCTCTGCCTGACATTGATGCTAGACATTGCCTACTGGCAAATCAAGGCCTCAGAAGCTTAGGATTCTTGAGGAGGAAATCTCTCAAGGCCAGGCTAAATACTCTCAGACCTGATTTTCAGGTTTCCTTGACCATGTGTTGTCCTGAAGTCCTGGCTTCCTAGTATAAGAAATACAAGGATTTTATAGCCAAGATTGAGGTTTTTTGTTATTCAGAGCTGTTTCTTGCTCAGGTTGTTGGCATTCATTGGATGTGAAGACCAGACCCATCTGAGCAAGTGTGTTTAGACTTCAGAGGCACTTCCGTGACCAGCACTGTGGGCCTGACCTGATCTACCATGACTGGGTTTGGCCCCAGTGGGCAAGACGCTCCATGATGCCTCAATATAGCACCTTGGAACACCTACATTTGGGCCAAATACAACTCCAGAAGGCCTTTGGGAATTCTGTACTCCAACTCGATCTCTCTTGAAAACCATCATTCAAGCTTTGGGATGAGAGCTAACAAATAGGTAACTCAAGTTCTATATGCCTGAAACGAAACTTACCATCTTTCCACAACCCTCAAGCTCAAACCTATATTCCCATCACTGTAAAAAGTATTATTCACCCAGGGAACCCTGGGTGTCATCCCATAAGCTGGGTGACCACGGGCAAGTTACTTGGCCTCTCTGTGCATAGCTTCCTTATCTGGAGAATGGGGATAATAATATACTTGAATTGTAGAGTTGTGAGGATTGGATGAGATAAAATACATAAAGCATTTAGAATGGTGCCTGACACATTGTAAGTATTATAGGTGTTTTCTAGTAGTGTTTACCATCCTTGTTTCCTCTCAGTTCATCCACTGTATCCATATTGTTACTAAGGTCTGCCACGTTTGCCCTGTATGTATGTAATAATAATAAAAGAGAATATCTATAGCAATCACTGTGCTGCTCTGCATCATCACTATCACTTCCCATGTTAAATCCTGCCTGGAGTTAGGGCAGCTGTGAGCGTGTCCCCAGGAACTTCCTGGATTTAAGACCACAAAGAGGCTGGGCATAGTGGCTCATACCTGTCATCCCAACACTTTGGGAGGCCAAGGTGGGTGGATCACTTGAAGCCAGGGGTTTTAGACCAGCATGGGCAATATGGTGAAACTCTGTCTCTACAAAAATTTAAAATGTAGCCAAGCATGGTGGCTTATACCTGTAGTCCTACCTATTCCAGAGGCTGAGGTGGGAGGATCACTTGAGCCTAGGAGTTTGAGGCTGCAGTGAGTGAGCAGTGTTTGTGCCATTGCACTCCACCTTGGGACAGAACAAGACCCTGTCTCAAAAAAAAAAAAAAAAAAAAAAACAGAAAGAGCGGAGCACAGGAGGTCTGGAGAGTCTCTGCCCCCAAACTGCTCAGACCTTCTGACATCATCTATGTGGATAGTCCCTTTTCCCTAGCCAGAACACGCCTACACACCCTAAAAAGAAGGTGGGGCCCTAGACACATAGGGTGGGGGTACTTGCTGTGATATGTGCAGAAAACCCCAGCCACTGTGAATGGGAGTGAATGGGGCCCAAGCTCTAACTAAGAGAATGGTGAGATTCTCCTTTCACCTCAAAAACTCCTTCTTATCCTTCAAAGCACTGACAAGAAGCCCTTTCTCCAGGAAGCCTTTTCTGCCCCTCACTTCGATTAGGGGTAGCTTCCTTTTTGCTCCTGTGGTGGCCTGCCATGCTATGCTATTGCCATAACCAATAGGTTATGGTCCTTATTTGTCATACTCCATTAACACTATCCACTTACTGGCCTCCCTGCTGTACTGTAAGACCCATCTTGGCTAATACCTCTCTGGTTCACAGTTGAGTCCCCTGACACTAACTCTTAGCTGTTCCCTTAGCTGGATGTGAGCACCGTATGGTCAGGCCACCATTGTTTTCATGGCATCCAACACAAAGTACACTCTAGCCTCTAAGAAACATGTCCTTGATCCAGGTTGCTGTGGAAAGCTTTTAACAGAGAATAATCTGATCAGTATGGGTTGTAGAAAGTTGCCTGTGGTGGCTGGCTATATTGAGGGGCTTAGAGGGAACAAGACGTGGACATCCCTTACAGCTGCTTATCTGCTTTGCACTCCCAGTGCCTCTACAAGAGTATCATAGGATCATTAGTTTGCAGATGAGGATCCTGAGGCTTGGCAAACAGCCTAGTAGCTGAGTAACATTTTACTGTCTGAGAAGGGTAAGTTAGGCTTTGATTTCTGGTCTTTAGAGCATTTCTCCTTCTCTTCTTTCTATTGCAAGATGCTTTCTCTGACCTCCATTCATCCTGTTTTTTAATTCCTTTCAGGTTTCTTCCTGCCAGTGGTGTGCCAGGCCCTGTTATGAGAGCAGGGAGGGTCAGCGGTGATCACCAAACATAGCCTCGGGGGTGACTTGGTGAAAGGAAGCGTTTTCTGGATGCTGGGGTCTCAGGGACTCCTTTGGGGAGCTGATCTCAGGTGAGTGAACCACCAAACCCCACAGGCCTCTGAGCTTCCTAGAGGGAAATGGAGCTGATCTCAGGTGAGTGAACCACCAAACCCCACAGGCCTTTGAGCGTCCTAGAGGGAAATGGAGCTGATCTCAGGTGAGTGAACCACCAAACCCTACAGGCCTCTGAGCTTCTTAGAGGGAAATGGAAACTTGTTTCAAGTGTGCACAGACCACGGAGCAGGTGGTGATATGGTCCCTGCCCAAATCTCATGTCAAATTGGAGGAGGGGCCCAGTGAGAGGTGATTGGATTGTGGGGGCAGATTTCCCCCATTGCTGTTCTCAGGATAGTGAGTGACTTCTCATGAGATCTGATCATTTTAAAGCACGTGGCACTTCCCCCTTCTCTCTCTCTCTCTCCCCTGCCACTATATAAAGAAGGTGCTTGCTTCCCCTTCGCATTCTGCCATGATTGTAAATTTCCTGAGACCTCCCAGTCATGCTTCCTGTTAAGCTGGCAGAACTATGAGCTGATTAAATCTCTTTTCCTCATAAATTACCCATCTTAGGTAGTTCTTTATAGCAGCGTCAGAATGGACTAATACAAATTGCTTCTGATGATGTTCTTTAGTTCAGGACTTGTCCCAGGCAACTGCTTGTGGGCAAGCCATCTGGGACCCCAGTGTGGGAGCTGTGGCCCCAGACTGCCCCCACTTGCCATTGGCACTGGTTTGGATTCTCCCTTATGACATAAATGGACAGACAGGCCTATTACTTACTGGGGACCCAGTCCATTAGTGATGGCATTTGGGACCCCACAGGCCTCTGCCTCCTAACACAGTACTGCCCCTGCTCTAAGTGCTTCCTGGGGGTTCTACACCATTGTTCTGGGGATGGGGCAAGGAGGGTTGAGCCATCCTACTCCTGTACTCTGCCCTGACTAAATCCCTGTCCTGGGGTCGGTTGTCCTTTTCCCAATCTCTCCCACCGGCCCTACAGCTTGGCTGCTGGCCCTTCCTGCTGCAAATCTGCGAAGAGAAAGGAGCATTTTCAGGCTAGCCTACCCACAGCTCCCAGACACCAAAGTTGTTCACATGCACTCAGGGAGGATCCTTAGAGTTGCTAATCCAGTCACTACCTTCCTGTTTTATAGATGGGGAAACAGGATCTTGGAGAGATAGGAACCCAGGTCTCTGAGCTTGATTCTCTGAAAACATGTTCTTTTTTCTTGGAAATAATAAGCTTGATATTATAGGTTGTAATCTGGCAGTTTCTGGGTTTTCTCAGACCTCAGATTTGAAATCCAGATTCTTCCAAAAGGGTCTCAAACATAGACTGGAATTTTTTTTCCAGCCTGTAAGTGTGGCAGAATCTAGCCCTGCCACTTACCAGCTGGGATTGTGACCTTGGGCAAGTTATGTATACACTCTGAGTCTTAAGTTACTTTATTTGTGAAACAGAAAAAATATCTATGCCTGCTTCCCTCTCAGAGTTGGGAGGATTGAGTGAGGTAAGGTGAGAGCTTTGACACATCCTATTTTGACATCTATGCAAAAAACTGAATTGCAGGGAGAAGGCAGTAAGCCCTGGACCTTGGAAATGTCAAGGGCAAGAGCAGGTAGAGACCAGTGACTAATAAAGTCAGTATATGATACCCTGCATAAGAGAAATTCAGAGAGCCAAAGAAGGGATTAATCCTGAAAGGGACTAGAGGCAGCTTAAAAGGGAATAGCACTGAGTTGGGCCTTGAGGAACAGGGAAGATCATTTCTGGCAGAAGGAACAACATAATCAAATTGCCATGTGGGGGTGGGAGTCGTTATTTCAGTACAGGTTGTGTCCTGTTATAGGCTGTAGGAAATTAACAAAAATAGCGATTCAGTCTCTATTTAGATGCATACAATTTGTGTGCCCTTAAGCCACCATAATGTCCCATGGTGATCCTCTTCTTCCATCAATTTAGGAAATAGGTAATACTTGCATTCATTATTTCTTAGTTGAACAATGGACAACAGCCAAGGAGAAGCTGATGCCCTAGTGCAGTTTTAAATTCCCTTCACCTACGAGGCATCCAGGGGTACCATATGCCCTTGGAGCTCTTCTGTGGCTAAGCCCATATGTTCTAATCGTACCTAGAAGTATCTAATAGTATCTAAAAAACTTTCTGTGATGATCAAAATGTTTTATACCTGCCCAGTAACACCGGTGCTCCACACACATATGTTTTACAAATTAAGTATGCAGAACTCCCAAAGTGAGGAAATGTTTTATCTTCCCTCAGTGTAGGCATTCTGGAGGGCCAGGCTGGTTTTCCCCAATTAGAGGTGGGCAGGAATATTGTTTCCTTTTTCCCTCTACTAGCAAGGCCTGGCATATGGCTAGCCCCAGGAGTTGTTCCCCAGAAATGAGTTGAGCCTCTTCCCCTTTCATCCTAATTCCCTGTCATTTCTGGCTTCTTTCACCCCAGAAGCTGTCAGAACTTGGAAAGGTGGTAAACATGAAGAAAATTCTGAGATATTTCTCTAAGTATTGTTTGGGATTAGAAGAGACTTGATTTTTCAGTCATTGTCATCAAGCTCACTGAGAGGGATGAAAAATAAGGTTTTGAGAGTAAAGCTCTAACAGAAACTACTCTGTGAAAAGGTCAGTTGTGTGTTGGAATTTGGCTTGTTTCCTTGTTGCTTCTTGGACTAGGATAAATGCTACAACTCTTCTCTAAAAGAAATGCCTCCAGTGACTTTATGTATCTTTTCTTTTAGGACTTTTCTAGACCTATAGCTAGCATTGTTTCACCTGATTAATCCTAATCATTCAACCTGTTCCAAACAATTCTGCTCTGCTGTGATGTCCTCCAGTCTCAAAACCCATAGCAAATACCAACCTCTAAAAATTTCTGCAAGCACTGTTTGGAAAGCAAACATATAGCTGGCTTCTGCCTGCGGCTTTGGATTTCTTCCTCCGGTTTACATTATACCAAGCAATTTCTAGTGTGTCAGCTTCATTAGTTCAGCCTGTTATTACATACATATATTTGTATTAGGGTCCTCCAGAGAAACATCATATATAGAATGTTTACATATTATAATATAATATTGTTTAAAAGACAATATGTAATATAAGATTATTTAATATGTTATTAAAAATATAATCATATGTGATATATGTAAAATAAAAAAATATGTACAGGGCAAGCCCTCACCTAAAGTCATTGTTAGGTTCTTGGAAACTGTGACTTTAAGTGAAATGACATATAACCACCAATTTTATCATAGGCTAATTGATATAAATGAGTTAAGTTCCTATGGTGTATTTCTGGCCACAAAAACATCATCAATATTTTAAATAAAGACCCAAAACATTGCTAATATTAAACACTGAAATAAATGTGAGCTATACATACATTTTAAAAAGACTATTATTTCAGTGGGATGTAGTGGCATGCACCTGTAATCTCAGCTACTCTGGAGGCTGAGGCAGGAGGATCACTTGAGCCCATAAGTCTGCAGTGCACCATGATCGTGCCTGTGAATAGCCACTACACTCCAGCGTGAGCAACACAGCAAGACCTCATCTATAGAATTTTTTTTTTTTTGAGACGGAGTCTTGCTCTGTTGCCCACGCTGGGGTGCAGTGGCACAGTCTCAGCTCACTGCAGCCTCCACCTCCCAGGTTCAAGCAATTCTCCTGTGCCACCCTTCTGAGTAGCTGGACTACAGGGATGTGTTATCACACCTGGCTAATTTTTTGTATTTTTAGTCGATACGGGGTTTCGCCGTGTTAGCCAGGATGGTCTCTATCTCCTGACCTCGTGATCTGCCCATCTTGGCCTCTCAAAGTGCTGGATTACAGGTGCGAGCCACCGTGCCAGGCCAAAAATTTTTTTTTAATAAAAAAAATTATTTGGTAAGAGATGCCTCATCAAATACTTTCTCTTACATGTTAGCGCTGTGCATTTGGCCACTTCTAGGTCTAAGAGAATCTGGGAGACCATTTTAGGTTTCCAACCTCTAGAGCAGCTTTGTCCAATAAAACTTTCTGTGATGATGAAAATGTTCTATACCTGCTCCACTAGAATAGCTTCTAGCATCGTGTGGTGACAACACTTGAAACCTGGCTAGTGTGACTGAAAAGCTGAATTTCTGATATTGTTTAACTTAAATTAATTTGAATTTAACTAGCCATATGTGGCTAGTGGCTACCATATTGGACAACCACACTTTTTTGGAGACAGGATCTTGTTCTGTTGCCCAGGCTGGAGTGCAGTGGCATGATCATGGCTCATTGCAGCCGCGACCTCCCCAGCCCAAATTATCCTCCCACCTCAGCCTCCCAAGTAACTGAGATTAATTATAGGCATGTGCCACCACACCTGGCTAATTTAAAAAAAAAATTGTGGAACGTAGTCTCACATGTTGCCCAGCCTGGTTTTGAACTCCTGGGCTCAAGCAATCCTCCCACGTGAGCCTCCCAAAGTGCTGGGATTACAGGCATGAGCCACCACACCCAGCTACAACAGCCACACTTTTGAAATGAAGGAAGTCCAGGAGAAAGAGAGTTAGAAAAGATGTTGGGTGAGCCAAGCTATGGTGCTTGTCACAGGACCACTCTTAATTTATTGCACTTCTCTTCTGTCTTGACTTCAGTAATAACATACTTTTACAGTTCTACTTTGACACAACTTTTCTAGTATATAGCATCAAACATCTGGGCTCTCAAAATGGGCTGAGCTCTTCCTTCATCCACCTCTTAAATGGTGGTGTTCTCCAGGTTTCCCTGACCTTTTCACTTCACTTTTAACACTCTCCCTCTCCAGATGCACTCACCTACTCCTTGCTTCACCCACTTCTCATAAGCGGATGACTTCCACATCTGTATATCTACTTCAGTGAACTCCATTTATCTCCCTACTTGTCTCTCCCGAGATGTCTCACAGCCACTTCAAGGTCAACACATATAAAGATATATAGATACTGATGGAACAAATACTCGTTTTGTGCCAACTGAATGCCAGGCAGTGAGCTAGATGCAAGTAGGCTAGACATGAGCCCTTTGGGTGTTTGCAGTTTAGCAAGTGTAATAAGCAGGTTTTCTCTACTACACTGGCTTCAGGCTGTCTTCTTCTGGTTCTATTCATTCTCACCCAAGTGCAAAGTTGGTTGTTGTTGTTGCTGTGCTTTTACTTTTACAAAACCATCCTTCTGGATCAAAGGTTTTCTTTTTTTCTTTTTCTTTTTCTTTTTTTTTTTTTTTGAGATGGAGTCTTGCTTTGTCGCCAGGCTGGAGTGCAGTGGCGCAATCTCTGCTCACTGCAACTTCCACCTTCTGGGTTCAAGCGATTCTCCAGCCTCAGCCTCCCGAGGAGCTGGAACCACAAGCGCATGCCACCATGCCCGGCTAATTTTTGTATTTTTAGTAGAGACGGGGTTTCACCATGGCCAGGATGGTCTGGATCTCTTGATCTCGTGATCCGCCCGCCTCCGCCTCCCAAAGTGCTGGGATTACAGGCGTGAGCCACCGCGCCTGGCTTAGATCAAAGGTTTTCAATCTCTCTGGTCAAAAACTCTTGACACACCTAAAAATTATTGAGGACTGCAAAGAACTTTGTGGTGTTGACTTATAAATAAGATAGACATCTAAAAATATCCATTAATTCACTCAAATACAATAATAAGTTCATTACATGTTAATATTTACATTATTTACAACTTTTTTCACATTTGAGATATGCTGCTTACAATTCTCTGGGAAAGCAGTATTGGACTCTGTGTTTAACAAGTTCTAAAATGAGAAAACCACTAATCTACCAAACAAAATCCTTATTTGAAGAATCAGTTCCACCACTGTCTATCTAGAAGGCCTTCCCTTACACCCCATGGGCTGTTAGGGTCTCTCCTCTCTCCTCCTCTTCCTGTTCTTCCAGCCCTCTGTGTTGTGTGAGATGCATTGCTGTGTGGTACAGGGGGTGGTACCTGCCCCTACCATGGGTCCATGAGCTCCTCGTGGCCTGGGACATCACCTGACAGCTCCCTTTGTCCAGTGCTTATCTCAAGGCCTTATTTTTTTTTAAATCAGAGTTTAATAAATGCTTATAATTTGTTCATTGCCAATTCAGAATTACTGTGTCATGGCATTAAATTAACCTAAGACGATTTTAAAATTAAAGTCATAAGATTTCATAGTTTGACTCTAGAAGGGTAACAAAAAAGGCGAGGAAACATTATTTTGTTCTTTTTGAAAAGATGTATACAATATTTTAAAATGAAAATAATGATATTTTCCAGAACCAAAGATTAGTTAGAAGAGTAGTACTGTTTTCTTTTTTGTAACTCTCTTTAGAGACTGGTTAATGGAAGTTGACTGGACTGTTAAAATTTCTTCTGCATTTAATTTGTTGGGATTTGGCAAATACGTAGCCTCTATACACTCATATGAGAATGAGAATAAAAGAGGCAAAGAAAATCTTAGTTCTTGAAGACAATGGTTTGTGAAATTATTGTGAAAATAGATTGGGCTTCATGGAGCACCTGAAGGAGTTTCAGGAATCCCCAGATCATACTTTGAGAACTGCTTGCTCTCCAGAACACCAGGGCCACGTTTTCATTTTAGGCTTTGAGATGACCTAGACTATTGTAAAGATGGTTTGTCACATAGAGTGGTTTGGTTGGGCTGTGCCTACCTTAGGTCATAGATGAATTCTCCCCTGCTGGTTGACCAAGGGCAGGCTGCAGGCAGCTGTCAAAGGAAGATCCTCAACAGATGGCTCCTGGCCATAGGAGTGTGCACTTGAATTGTAAGTGGTGGTCTTGGGCCACTGATACAAACTTATGAGCTGGTGATGATGGTGCATGCACATGTGTGAAGCTGGGCACACTCCACATCTGTGTTCTACCTCCTCGCTTTGTTCAAAAAGTCCTCACAAAGATCCTCCCTCCTCAGGGTTCCTCATTTCTTTTGTGGTCCTCAGGTTTCTCCCCAGTCCCAGATCAAATCTCCTCTTATATTATTTTCTTTCCACTGTAATGTTAATTTTTTTTTTTTGACGGAGTCTCGCACTGTCGCCCAGGCTGTAATGCAGTGGCATGATCTTGGCTCACTGCAGTCTCCGCCTCTTGGGCTCATGTGCAGTTTTAAGAAACTTATTTAGATGTCAGAACTAAATATTGTTTTATTCTCCTTGCATTCCTGCTGTAACAATGCTAAATTCTCCGTGAACTGCCTCTAACTGAACTGGTAAGGGAAACCTACATGGCAGGACAGAGGGAAGAAATTAAGTCAATTAACATTTCAACTGATTATCCTCCAAACAGGGAGTTGCAGACTTCATCTCCCTGTCCCCATAAACCTATTCCTCCTGGGTTCCCCAGTCTGATGGGTGGCCCCAGTGTCTTTCCACCCACACAGTGGCAACAAGGAGAATACAAGTCAGATCTACATTCAGTCAATCAGTCAGTCAGTCAGTCAGTCAGTCATCCTCTCATTTTGCATAAGAACACTTACTATGTGCTGGGGATAGAGTGGTAATGAAGAAAATCACAGGTCTTGTTCTCATACAGCTTACCTTTCAGTGGAAGAGACACATAATAAACAATTTCCATTATTAAAGACACTGCGAAGAAAAACAGATTATAAGATGAGACATGGCTGATGCCAGCATTTACATGTTCACCAGTACACTCTACAGCTCTCTGTAGCTACTGGCACATTGCCTGGCACCAGTGGTCATATATTGAATGAAAGAACAAGAAAACAGATTAGCTCGTACAAGTAAGGGTTAGTGAATGGGCCTCTGTGGCTGAGCTGCGTTTACTCCTTCACTCCTGTACAAGCTGTTCTTTTCCAACCTCCCTTCCACAGAAAACCTCCAGGTTTCTAAAATGGGATTCCAACTTAAGGGTATATGTAATTTTCAAAATCATAAAAAAAGGGATGGGGTTTATCGTTTTGCACTAACTTCTAGGTCCAGGAGTGATCAAGATGTGAGAACTTGTTGAATTTTGAAAACTAGTCTATCATCATTGTGGTGGTTAATTTTACATGTCAACTTGACTAGGCCAGAGGGTGCTCACATATCTGGTTAAACATTACTTCCGAATGTGTCTGTGAGAGATTAGCATCTGAATTGGTGAGCTAAATAAAGCAGATGACCCTCCCCAGTGTGGGTGGGCATGATACACTGAGGGCTTCAATAGAAAGAACAAAAGGGCACAGGAAGGTTGAGTTCTTGCTTTGCTTGACTCCTTGAGTTGAGATGTTCTTCTCCCTCCAATGGAACTCCTGGTACTCAGACCTTCAGATTCAAACTGGAATCCACACTATCAGCTCGCTGATTTTCTGGCCTTCGAACTATGCCACCAACTTACCTGGGTCTCCGAAGCACCCCTGGGTGGAGTCAAGAGAGGGAACAAAGAAAATTAGGTTTTGGGTTTGTAGAAATGCCTAAAGTCAGCCTGCTGCAGCCAGGCACAGTGGCTCACGCCTGTAATCCCAGCACTTTGGGAGGCCGAGGTGGGTGAATCATGAGGTCAAGAGATCAAGACCATCCTGGCCAGCATGGTGAAACTCTGTTTCTACTAAAAATACAAAAATTAGCTGGGCATGGTGGTGCATGCCTGTAGTCCCAGCTACTTGGGAGATTGAGGCAGGAGAATAGCTTGAACCTGGGAGGCAGAGGTTTCACTGAGCTGAGATCATGCCACTGCACTCCAGCCTGGCAACAGAATGAAACTCCATATAAAAAAAAGTAAGTTAGCCTGCTCCAGGGCTTGGAGGACACTACAGAATCACTGGTGCTGCTGTTAAATGTAGTGCCAATGACAAGTTATGAGAAAGTGTATTTATGTTGCCTTATCTGTTACACTGATCAACATAGCTGCCCGAAGGATACTGTGGATGGAGGGATCAACTGCCAACTACTCTCCTGATGGAAGTACTAAGTACATTGGCCCGAGTCTGGAGTGCTGTCCAATAGCCCACTGTCCAGTCCCTGGCCTTACCATTGCTCAGAAAGAATGAGAAATGGACCAGAAGTCAACAGCACCCCCCTTTCTCCAGCTTGCCTCTTGGGTGGGCATTAGCTCATCCAGATAATTTGATTTGACAGATATGATGTGTATTTATATCATTTCTTTGCCACCTAAGTTGTACTTATTATTGTAAAAATGTGAGAAAATAGAAATCATTAAAAGAAGAAAATAAAAAGAGATTATGTTTCAAAGATAACCAGTTAAGCTCTAGTATTTTTTAAATAGACATTTAAATTAAGGAGTAATGCTAAAAAAAAAAATACGTAGAAGCACACACACACTTTTTTTTCCTTACAAAATCAGATGGTAGGAGAAATGAAGCTCTGCAGGGCATTTAGGTCAGATCTTCCTGTCACTTTATTGTAGAGTAGCGTTTACTGCAGGGGGAGAATTCATCCTGGCGTGTCACCTCTTACTGTCCAGTAAACCCTGCCCCTCACAGAACACAATTCTGGTCACACTGGGTGACAGAAGGAGGCTTGTAGTCAGTCTCAGCTGCAGAAGGGATTACCAGCCACGTATAGAACTTTTTTAAGTCTATGGAGTTATGATTTTTAGAATAACCCTAAACAGACCAGGCGCAGCGGCTCACACCTGTAATCCCAGCACTTTGAGAGGCCAAGGTGGGCGGATCACTTGAAGTCAAGGGTTTGAGACCAGTCTGACCAACATGGTGAAACCCCATCTCTACTAAAAATACAAAAATTAGCTGGGTGTGGTGGTACATGCTTGTAATCCCAGCTACTTGGGAGACCGAGGCAGGAGAATTGCTTGAACCTGGGAGATGGACGTTGCAGTGAGCCTAGATTACACCACTGCACTCCAGCCCGGGTGACAGAGCAAGACTTTGTCTCAAAAAAATATGGAATAACCCTAAATATAATCCTAATGTTATGCATCTTCCTGTCATCTTCTATCTTGGTGTGCACTTAACACCCCTGAACAGGTTTGACCAGCTCCTTAGAACCATACTAAAAGATTTTACTATTTGAGGAGGGAACATAAAGTAAAATTTAATCCCATTTATCAAAGTAATACATATAGATTGTGAAAAAATAATTCAGAAATATAGATGGTAGAAGCACTCGTTTTACTTTTGCATTTACAGTTCTTTGTTGTTTTGGATTTGCCTAGTGTGTTTCTAAGGAGGGGGGTGGATTGGTCTCACACTCGTCTATTTCTTTTTGTAAATCCGTTTGTCTTCTATATTTTGAAGCTGTGCTGATAGGTTCAGGGTACATGTAAGTTTACGACAAATCATTCAGTAGTTATTGAGCATTTACTGTGCACCAGGCACTGTCCAGGGTCCTGAAAACAGTCACGAACAGGATAGAAGCGCCATCTAGTGGAGATAAAATAAGTAAATATAAGAGAAAATCTCAAGAAATGAACCGTCTGCAGAGAAATAAATTGAACTATTTGAAGGAGAATCCTTAGTGTTCTCCCAGACCCCCATTTGTTCTCACTCTCTCTGAGACAGGGTCTCACTCTGTCACCCAGGCTGGAGTGCTGTGGTGTGATCATAGCTCACTGCGCCCTCGACCTCCTGGGCTCAAGCTATCTTCCCTCCTCAGCCTTCTTAACTGTTAGGACTACAGGCGTGCACCACCACATCCAGCTGATTTTTGTATTTTTTGTAGAGAAGGGGTCTCACTATGTTGACCAGGCTGGTCTCAAACTTCTGGCCTCAAGTAATCCTCCCGCCTCAGCCTCCCAAAGTGCTGGATTACAGGTATGAGCCACGGGGCCCAGCCTCTCAGTTCTCTGTTTTCAACATAATTCAACATTTCAAAGATTAATATTAGTAGTCTCTGCCATCAGAAGTCTATTTATAAAGGTAACAAATAAGTCGGAAGGCAATTACAGTAATCTTATGCTTCTGTATTAACAAGTATTGAAAAATTTCACCCTCCTTTCTTAGAGGGTTCCATTTAGACTAAAAATTGAAATTTCAAAGACTGCTATGCCCCTGAAGGTTTGAGAGAGGAGCATTCCAGGCAGAGGGAAAAGTTGCTGCAAAGGCTCAGGGTGTAATTGATTGGGCTGATCAGGTGTCAGAAAGGAGGCCACTGTGCCTGAATGAGAGTTACAGTGTCAGAGGTGCAGTCAGAGTTGGGCAGAGGCCTGCCCTCTGAAGACCATGTTGGCCAGGTTAACCCATTTGAGGTTGTCAGGAGGCCAATTAGGGCACCATTGCAGGATTACATTTGAGAGAAAATGGTGGCCAGGACCAGGGGTGAGGTGCTGTGGAGATGGAAAGAAATGAGTGGATTTACAATGTATTTTAGAAGAAGAATAAAGTGGACTTGCTGATGTTTTAGATGTGAGAGGGTGGAGAATTAAGAGTAACTTCTGCTTGGGCGCAGTGGCTCACTCTTGGAATCCCAGCACTTTGGGAGGCTGAGGCAGGTGGATCACTTGAGGTTAGGAGTTTGAGACCAGCCTGGCCAACACGGTGAAACCCCATCTCTACTAAAAATATAAAATTAGCCAAGCACGGTGGTGCATGCCTGTAATCCCAGTTACTTGGAAAGCTGAGGCAGGGGAATCACTTGAGCCTGGGAGGGAGAGGTTGCAGTGAGCCGAGATTGTACCATTGCACTCTAGCCTGGGCAACAAGAGCAAAGCTCCGTCTCAAAAAAAAAAAAGAGTAACTTCTAGGTTTCCTGACTTGGATATTGTTGAACAACTTAGGGATTGATTGCTCATTTTTTTATCAATATGAAATATTCCATTCTATCCCCATTAAATTCTTAGCCTTAGAGTCTGTTTTGTCTCATATTAATAATTCTACACAGCTTTTTTTCTTGTTAGAGCTTTCGTGGTATACCCTTTCTCCTTCTCTTCTTTTCTTTTCAACCTTTTTTATTGTTTTTTTCCCATTTATTTATTTTATTGCATTTTAGGTTTGGGGGTACATGTGAAGAACATGCAAGACTGTTGCATAGGTACACACGTGGCAGTGTGATTTGCTGCCTTCCTCCCCATCACCTATATCTGGCATCTCTCCCCTTGCTATCTCTCCCCAGCTCCCCACCCCCCACCATCCCTCCCCTATTTCCCCCCAACTGACCCCAGTGTGTAGTGCTCCCCTCTCTGTGTCCATGTGTTCTCATTGTTCAACACCCGCCTATGAGTGAGAACATGCGGTGTTTGATCTTCTGCTCTTCTGTCAGTTTGCTGAGAATGATGGTTTCCAGGTTCATCCATGTCCCTACAAAGGACCCAAACTCATCGTTTTTGATGGCTGCATAATATTCCATGGTGTATATGTGCCACATTTTCCCTGTCCAGTCTATCATCAATGGGCATTTGGGTTCATTCCAGGTCTTTGCTATTGTAAACAGTGCTGCAACGAACATTCGTGTGCACGTGTCCTTATAGTAGAACGATTTATAATCCTTTGGATATATACCCAATAATGGGATTGCTGGGTCAAATAGAATTTCTAATTTCTAGGTCCTTGAGGAATCGCCACACTGTCTTCCACAATGGTTGAACTAATTTACACTCCCACCAACAGTGTAAAAGTGTTCCTATTTCTCCACATCCTCTCCAGCATCTGTTGTCTCCAGATTTTTTAATGATCGCCATTCTAACTGGCGTGAGACGGTATCTCAATGTTGTTTTTATTGTTTGGTTTTATTATAGGTAAGTCTCTTGTAAAAAATCTCCCCCCTTCTTCTTTGTCTCCCTCCTTCCTTTTAATAAGGAAACACTATGTTTGCATACATTGTGATTAATGGATAGACTTGGACTTTGTAACACTATATTAGTGTCTTTTTTCTTTGAGATGCAGTTTTGCTCTTGTTGCCCAAGCTAAAGTACAATGGTGCTATGTCGGCTGACTGCAACCTCTGCCTGCCAGGTTCAAGTGGTTCTCCTGCCTCAGCCTCCCAAGTAGCTGGGATTACAGGCATGTGCCACCATGCCTGACTAATTTTGTGTTTTTAGTAGAGACGGGGTTTCTCCACGTTGGTCAGGCTGGTCTTGAACTCCCGACCACAGATGATCTGCCTGACTCAGTGTGCTAAAGTGCTAGGATTATAGGCATGAGCCACCGCACCCGGCCCTCTATTAGTGTCTTTTATGCCTCATGCTTTCTCTCCTATGTTCCTCCTTGTCTGCTCTTTGGTGCAGTAAAAATTGGGTGGAACAACCAGAAACAGAGAGACTTAGTAGGCTTAAACTAGTAGGAACACTGGGTCTTTCTAGAGTCTCCTTCCTCTTTTCTGGGCCCACCTCAATGCAGAGGGTTCTAGTTTAGGACACATCATGATAGCTCCCTCTTCATGGCCTCTACCCACTCCCAATTGAAAGCATTGTTTCTCATTCTTTCAAAGACTGTTCCTTTTGAATGTTCTTTTTTTTTTTTTTTTTTTTTTCCTGAGACAGAGTCTCACTCTACTGCCCAGGCTGGAGTGCAATGGTGCAATCGAGGCTCACTGCAACCTCTGCCTCCCAGGTTCAAGTGATTCTCCTGCCTCAGCCTCCCAAGTAGCTGGGATTACAGGCTTGCACCACCACATTCAGCTAATTTTTGTATTTTTAGTAGAGACGGGGTTTTGCCATGTTGGCCAGGCTGGTCTCAAATTCCTGTCCTTAGGTGATCCGCCTGCCTCAGTCTCCCAAAGTGTTGGAATTACAGGTGTGAGCCACCATGCCTGGGCTTGAATATTCTTATTTCCATCTCTTGCTCCCATTTAATTATTGGGCCTCCCAGTCCATTAGAGAATCATTCCTTTTGCCCTGTATTAGAAATGAAATATTCTGACCAAGGATCCAGAAAGACTGACTCCTGCTCTGCTAATCCCACTTCTTCCATGTTGAATTCCCAAAGGAGATTCATGCAAGTGACAGTAGTAGCCTGTTAGGAAATGGAACTTACCAATTGTATCTCATCATTAACTGAGTTGGCACCCTAATTCAAGCCCTCTGCTGAAGATGAGTTTGAGGACATGGTTTAGCTCTTGGATGACCATAATTTATGTCCAAACTGGGAAATTTTGTAGAATAAAAATGAGTGAATGAAAGGGTCTGCCATTAATCATCATACCAAGAAACCATGAAGATCAGTATATGTTGATCAGACTCAAGTAAGACTTCTACTGCCCTTTGGAGGCTGCAACCAAATCTCAGGCTATTACCCTCTGGCCTGTCCCATAGTAAAAGAACAAAGTCACAAAAAGAGAGGGCAGTGAGCCCAGCTTTAAAACCAACATTTATCATGTCCACCAAATAAGGTTGGCCAGGTGATATCTGGGACTCTGGCTCACCCAGTTAGCAACGGCCCCTCTTTTGCTGGGGAACTTTAGAAAGGGGATGGGAAGGGCAGTTGGCAAAGTAAGCTTTCTCATCAGGAAGAGAAGACAGAGTTTTCCTCCCCGTGCAGTTCTGTACTGTGAGAGCTCCTATCTTGGCTTTCGCTCATCATCTGCTAGCCTCCCCTTGTTTGCGACCCAATAGTTGGATTCTTTGTAGTTGGTTTGCTGATGCCATCTCCTTGGTTCGCTCTCAATTCATTATCCTCCATTCATTCTGTCTTCTCTGCACTGAGTCTCAGAGTGGTCTCTGACCTACTCTCTCAAAGGGCCCCACTAGTGTTTTAGTAACTTTCCTGTATGCCTCTTGTATATGCCTTTTCCATTCTTGGGTGAGAACAGAACTTAGAGCAAGATGTTGATTCTGGTTCAGAATATGATGATAAATTCACTGGCATTAATATCAGGAGAAAACAGATGTTTGAATCTGGAGCAGTCTGTGAAATGAAAAACAATTTAGAGAAGATTTGGAGAAATCCTTTAGGAAAAAACATAAATACCAAGAGATCTCATGTGAAAACAACTAAGGATTAAAAGCAAAATACCTACAGAAGTTAGGAAGGACAGAGATAGAAGGGGTTTGGACAGAGATTCAGTTCTAACTCCAACTTAATTAAACATCACAAGGTTTCCATAGAAGGGAAAGCTGTAAATATGATGAATGTGGTAGAGTTCCCTCTGCATATAGCTTTTCATCATTGAGAGAGAATTCACAGTGGGGTAAAGTTCTGTCAGTGTGAGTGCGGGTAGGCCTTCACTCTGAGCTCTATCCCTTATGGCCCACCAAAGGAAACATTCTGCGGCTAGAGCCCCCTGAAGGATTTGCCTAACTGTGGAAAATCTTTCAGCCAGATTTCAGATCTTAGGCAACATCAGGAAGTGCATACTGAAGAAAAATCCTATGTATGTAATGAGCATGGGAAAGTCTTAACCTGGAGCTCAGCCTTTGCTGCCCATCAAAGAGTCTGCATCAGGGAATGTTCAACAGGGCCAGAGGCCTTGTGGTGCAACTCAGGGCTGGAGAAGCCCTTTGAGGGGCACTGAGTATGAGAAAGGCTGAAGTGGGCACCAAAGGCTGTGCATGCATCAGCGACCACACTGGTAAGAAACATGTGAATGTGGGGTATGTGGGAAAACCTCACCTGAAACGAAAACCTGACAAGGCAACTGCACCCCGGGAAACCCTAAGGAAGCAGCAGGTCAGTGCTTTGCCATTCGCCCTGCAGGCTTCTCCCCATTGTGGCTTCTGTGATATGAGAGGAGACCTCTGACCCAGATGAAGCCTTCCCCATACTCACTGCACTGAGTGCCTCTCCCCAGGGGGATTTGCTGGTGGGCATCAAGAGCAGAACTCAGAGTGAATGAACGTTATTCCATCTTCACTACACACATAGAATTTCACTCCAGTGCATGATTTCTGACATTTCCTAAGGACTGAAATCCACCCTAAAGACTTCCTATAACCAAAACAGATATAGCCTTCTCCTCTGAGTGACTCCATTGGGGGGTGAGCATTAAAGTTGAGAAGCACTGCTCAAATTTTGTTTTGGCCCTTTCCACAGGGCCAAAACAAATTTAGAGCAGTGCTTCTCAATTTTAATGCATGGAAGGACCACTTGGGGAGCTGTGCAAAAATCCAATGTCTGAGCTCCACCTACAAGATCTGATTTAATCAGTTTTAAATGGGGTAGAGGGTTGCATTTTAAAAAAAAAAAAAAGCAAAAACCCTCTCTGCAGCCCAGGCATGGCCAGTGTGGGTACAGTACCCCAGCCCTGGAAGTGTCTGGGTGGAGCAGACTGCTTGGCACAGAGGAGCCAAGTAGGCCCCTGGTGGTGGGCAAGGGGGCAGACTGGAGCCGTGGTGGCACAGCTGCAGGGTCCTTCATGATGAGAGATTTGGGGGCACTTCTATCTCCTCTGTGTATTTGATAGTTTGGGTAGTGAAGACATGGCTGACTGTCAAAATCTTTCTCCAAGATCTTCCCAGGGGAATCAAAGACTCCATCTGGGGTATTTGTACCATCTCCAGCTAGACGGTCCCATCTAGCAAAAGAGAGGAGCAGTGTGGAAGAAGGGCAATCAGGGTCCTGGCACAAAGAATACCCCAGAGTATAGAGTGGGGACAAGAGAGGGAGCCATCAAGTGTTGGTAGAATTTTCCAGTGTTGTGCTTGGAATGGTGGAGTGTTCTGGCTCAGCCTACCCTTGCTTTATCAAGTGTTTATTCCTGGGCTTCAGTTAGTAACAGCGTGAATTACTTATAACGTATCACTGTGTGGAAATGCTTGGTCGTGGCTGGAATTTTTCCTCACATCAATCTCCAGAGTTTTTTGGGTGCTCCCCTTGTTTGTGCCTAGCGAAGTTGTGAATGCCATTTGGTTCCATGATATAGCTGACCTGGCATCTGAGGCATTAGGGAGGAGGCCTCACCCATTCCCTAGTGTTCACAAAATAACTGTTGACACACTATTCAGTCTTTTGCGGCAGGCTCTTTTCCCCATGCAGGGAATATCTGCGAGCCTCTTTCCCAGCCACTTGTTGGTCATCTGGTTATTCTCTTGCATTTCTCTCTTCTCGACTCGCTCTACTGCTTTGAATATGGTTGATTCAGTAAAGGAATTGAAATGCACCAGCAGTTGTCTAACATAGAGAGGAACTGGCTTTACTCCTTTGGGTTTGGTTTGCCCTTGGCTTTTCTCACAGCAATGCACTCCTCATATATTATCCATGGCTGCCTTTTCTCTATCCTCATTCCTTTATGCATTATCAGTGCAATAAGGCAAAGATCCCTGGCAAAGCATACCTCTTCGAGTTGCACCTCTTCTCCTCGGTGGTCTTCTTAAGCAACAGACTCTTCCACAAGACAGTCTAACCTGCAGTCTACCTTGAGCAGCTCAACTTCTGCAGAGAAGTTCACTTCACCACATCTATCTCCACCCAAACTGAAGGCAACTGCAGGCCTGAGTGACCTGTCATCCAGGGAATGGGTGGGATAGAAAGGAGGCTGTGGCAGCTCTTTCCCCAGTTCACCCCCCGCCCCTGGCAGGGAAGGCACCATTCATTCTGCCAAGGGCCCTCTGAAATCTTTTTTTCTCTTTTTTGAAATGGAGTCTCACTTTGTCACCCAGGCTGGAGTACAGTGGCACAATATTGGCTCACTGCAACCTCTGCCTCCTGGGTTCAAGCAATTCTTCTGCCTCAGCCTCCTGAGTAGCTGGGACTACAGGCACGTACTACCATGCCCAGCTAATTTTTGTATTTTTAGTAGAGACGGGGTTTCACCATGTTGGCCAGGATGGTCTCAATCTCTTGACCTTGTGATCCACCTGCCTTGACCTCCCAAAGTGCTGGGATTGCAGGCATGAGTCACCATGCTCGGCCAGGAATTGGAATCTTTATCTCTGGTGCACATAAGGCGGAATCTTCTTGATACCAGTGTGTGGATTTTTAACACCACCAAGAGTCTGAAAGGACCACAGTTTTTTTCTGCAGCTATTTTTCTAGCATCTGCCAGTTCCTGTGGCCGGAATGATTTGAATACTTTGTTTTTCTCCCTGTGCCATTTACCCTCCCACCTTTCCTTCCTGCCTTCTACCACCCTTGGGTGAATGAAATTTGTTGTTCTAGCTGTTGCATTTTGTGGATTTGTTATTTTTGTTGTTTTTCTGTGAAGCACAAACATTGGATGTGGGAGGTAAAGGAGTGTCCCAGTTGCCGCTGGTCACTCCCTTTATAACTATCATTCTCTTGTTTCTTGTAACTCAAGTTAGAAGTCAGGTTTTGGTCTCTCTTGCTCCACTGCA
This sequence comes from Sapajus apella, assembly GCF_009761245.1. Taxonomy (NCBI): domain Eukaryota; kingdom Metazoa; phylum Chordata; class Mammalia; order Primates; family Cebidae; genus Sapajus; species Sapajus apella. The sequence goes on from NW_022436978.1 coordinate 3,642,863, forward strand.
ACAACAACAAAAAAAAAATCTGAAGAAATGGGACAGGAAGAAAGACCTTGCAGCCAGACCTTTAGATCTTCTGAGTTAGGAGGAGTGATTTTCTTTCTTCCTCTTGAAAGACAAAAAGCTATTTCCACTGGTACATTTAAACTCTCCCAAGTAGGGAGAGGTACCAATTCTAGACAAGTGCCATTGCAACACAATGTTCAGACAGCCTGAAGTTTTGAACTCTGTTGCGGAGTGTGGGGTAGAAATTCACTGTTGGCCACTGCCGTAGCTGTTTCATATTTCAAAGGAATATTGGGTGCTACAAACAAGAACTGAAGGGGTAAATTTATTAAACTCATTAAACCTGTGATTGGTTTGTTTTCTTGTCCTTTAAAGAGACTAAATGTGAGGGACAGATGTCAAAATACTTGTACAATTTCAAAATGTCACAATTAAACATGAGCTGATTACATATGTGCACGTGCACGCGCGCACACACACACACACACACACACATGCACACACACACATTTTCCCAGTGTTTCTAAGCACAGCTAAGGTTGAACTACTAATTTAGAGGTCTCCAGAGTGGTTCTCCAAGCATGGATCCCCAAATGGCTGTATCACCTGGGAACCAGTGATAAATGCAAATTTTCAGGTCCCTCTCTAGACCTACTCAATCATAAATGTGAAAGTGGGGTCCAGTGATCAGGGTTTTAATAAGCTCTCCAGATAAGACTAATGTGTTTCCAAACCATGTCATAAAGGCAAAAGAAACATATACAGGATGCAACTTGAAGGTCCCTTTTGTGGATTCCTGTAATAACCTACATATGTTATTGAACCCTGATATTTAGGTTTGTGTACCTAATGTGCAGTAAGCCAAGCACTGACATATCAGCACTTAGAAGAAAGATTTATTTAATTTGACCAAAGCAGGTGGGTAAGAGAAAAACTCTCTTACTTCATAATCAAGTCTTAGGTCAAAGACTTCCCTTTGAACATAGCTAGGGGCTTTTATGAGTAAGGTAGGTATGCAGGGGGTGGAATGTCTGACAATCAAAGCTGTTTGGTTCTCTTGGTCTGATCAAACTTCTGGATGCCATCAAGGAGGTCTGCATCACCTATGATTCATTGTGATTTATTTACTTGTTTATTTTTAGAGACAGGGTCTCACTCTGTCACACAGACTGGAGAGCAGTGGTGGAACATTAACTTACTGCAGTCTGCAACTCCTGGGCTCAAGCGATCCTCCTGAGTCGCTGGAACTACAGCACACCCAACTAATTTTTTGATTTTTTTTAATAGAGAGTGTCTTTCTCCGTTGCCCAGGCTGGCCTCAAACTCCTGGGCTGAATCAATCCTCTTGTGTTGTCAGCCACCCAGAGTGCTGGGATTACAGGCAAGAGCCACATGCCTGGCCTCTTTGTTCTTTAAAAGAAAAACAAGGCAGGAGAATTGCTTGAACCCAAGAGGCAGAGGTTGTAGTGAGCTGAAATTGTGCCACTGCACTCCAGCCTGGGTGACAAGGTGAGATTCTGAAAAAAGAAAACTGTAGCCAGTAGCAAGAGCACAATCTGTGGCCTTCTCTTCTCACCTTCTAGAAACTCCAATGTTTCTTTTGCTCAGAGAGTTGCCTAATTTCGAGGTGCTCACTGATGCACATCAGCCGAATACAGCCTTTACCCTCTATTTTGTTCACTTTAGTTTGCTTTCTTGAAGTAACATTAGACTTGGTGCCAGAAGGAACTTGGGACATAATTCTGTTCAGCATTCTTTGGAGAACAAGAGCTCAATATAGTTCCCTGCATCCCATGAACCATCACTCTTTCATAAACTATAAATGGATAGTTAAGGGGTATAACTGCAGCTGTCACAGAAACAGATGTAATAACCTACCCTGGGCTAGCATCACTGACTCCATTTTAGCTGTAAACTCCAACATGGCTTCCCCTCCTAACCACAGCCCCTTTGGGTGCATAAATGAGTCATGCTGCACTTAGAAGCATTGAAGGTACTGTTCTTAACACTTATAACACTTATAACCATTGTACCACATCCTGCTTGGCATACCTCTCCCCGCTATTGTAAGAAGAAAGTTTCCCTTTGATTATTGTGTAGAAGGAGCCTGATCACCCGTGTTTCCCTTTGATCATTGTATGGAAACCACCTGTGCCCACAGCCCCTTCTTCTAACCTGATTTTCTGCTTCTGTAAAATTCCACTTCAGCTAGGTACCCTCTCCCCTACCTAAATCAAGGTATAAAAGATAATAAAGCCCCTTCCTTGTGGCCGAGAGAATTTTGAGCATTAGCCATCTCTCGGTCGCCGGCTAATTAATAAAGGACTCTTAATTTGGAACTCAGAGCGTTGCGCATTCCTTCTAACTTGCTTGGCTACTACACAGGGAGCTACCAGAAGCTGTAGACAAGCAACACTGAGGTAATGAATTCAAGGTTTTCCAGAAAGCAGAAGAGGAAAACCAAGCTAGGGTATAGTAGCTCATGCCTGTAATCCCAGCACTCAGGGAGGAGGCAGCAGGAGGATTGCTTGAGCCCAGCTTGGGCCACATAATGAGAACACTCCTATTCTCCACAAAAGGAAAAAGAAAGAAAAGGAAAACCAGCTTCAAACGAAGCAGTGACTGACAGTGCAATTTTAAAATGCAAGTTAGATATATAGCATTGTAATTTTACCCTAAACATGTCTTTAACAAATATGAAAAAGGTAGCTATTGTTATGTAAATGGAAGGTATTTTTATGACTAAATCACATGTTCTTCTCACTTCTCTGCTCTTCATGCCAAAAAAAGGTCACCTATAAAGGTCATACCTATGAACAGATCTTGGACTCGTAATCACCTCAGAGAACCATTATTGGTTTAAATTTGACAATGCTGAATTTTACCTGAGCCCTGTGATCCTGGTTAACAGTGAAGGTTAAGAAATCTCCTCACCCTTCCCCGTGTGACTTATGTAAGACTCCCAGATCCCTCCGGTTTACCTATGACAAGGCCAGACACAGACCCTCCAAATTCCCATTCTTTGCCCCATGAATGATTAGCTAAACTGCTTGTCCCCAGTGATCAAGTGGAACAAAATGCTTGAGCCAAACTTTCCTCAGGCTTCTCTCTTTCCTATGGGCCCCATTCCGCTGACTCCACACCTAAGCAAATATAAACAGTGAAATAACCCCCCCTTATCAGCCTCGCCTGGGAGTTGGCAGACCACGGAAAGATACCTTCCTGTCAGACCCCACTGGTTATTTCCGTTCGCTTGTCCAACTTCCCCTCCAAAGATTCTGCTTATCTCTATTTGCCTCCTCCTTTCGCTATGCAAGAAAAACTTCTTTCTTCCATTTGATTTGGATACATTTGCATATCTTATGTCACAGTGTGGAGTGTGTTGGGGTGTGGACTTAATCAGATGCTTAGAGAGAGGAATTGATCAGTTTCTAGCCAGGGTCTCAAACTAAATCAAGGCAGCATTTTAAAAAGCATTTGCTGGACAGGCGCAGTGCCTCATGCCTATGATCCCAGCACGTTGGGAGGCCAAGGTGGGCGGATCACGAGATCAAGAGATCAAGACCATCCCGGCCAACATGGTGAAGTCCCGTGTCTACTAAAAACACAAAAATTATCTGAGCATGGTGGCGCACACCTGTAGTCCCAGCTACTCGGGAGGCTGAGGCAGGAGAATCACATGAACCCAGGAAGTAGAGGTTGCAGTGAGCCAAGATCACACCACTGCAGCCAGGTGATAGAGTGAGACTCCCTCTAAAAAAAAAAGGCATTTGCTTTTTTATATTATATTTATGTTACAAGCAGTACTTTCAGCAGAACCAGTAGCACGCTTATGCTGGGAGTATCAATGATATGTGTATTTGTTCATGGCTGCCAGTGTTGAAATGATACTCGGATGTGACCCCCAGTTCAGGGGTATGGACCGCTATGTGTGTTGGGGCAGGAATGGAGCAATGAAGCAAATAGCCTAATTATCAAACTATAACTGGGGATAGGTGCCCATTCCTGGTCCCTGTCATCTAAGAGGAATGTTGATATAAGAAAGTTTAACCAAAAGAGACTTATCAGGTCTGGATGGGATGCATGAGAAAAAACTTTGGTATCTTGCAATTTCATTACAGTGTGTCTAATTGCAGGTTTATATTTATTTATCCTGTTTAGGACTTATTGGGCTTTCTAAATCTAAGGATTTTGGTTTTTCAATAATTTTGGAAAATTAACAGCTATTCTTTCTTTGAATACATGTGGTTAATTATTTTTTTTTATTTTCTGGAACTGCCTAACTAACAGCTGTAGGTGAAACCTTGTAATTACTTTCTCTGTGTCTCTTAGACTCACTTATATTTTCTTTTTTTGTGTGTGAACCTATGGTCCTATTGAAACTTTCATACTTTAAATCTCTACATCTCTGTGCAGGAGAGTTTTCAGGTCATCTAATATTCAAAATTACTTGAAATAGAAGTCCTGCCCACAACTGTTGATTGGTCTAGAAAGGGGCACACAACCTCAACTGACCAACCAAAGTCTTTTCCTGACATTGTTTTGAATTAGAAGTAGGGGCAAAGCTATTAGATGGCTTTGTTTTGTTTTTTTTCCCAAGACAGAGTCTTGCTCTGTTGCCCAGGCTGGAGTACAGTGGCAGATCTCGGCTCACGGCAACCTCTCTCTGCCTCCTGGGGTCAAGTGATTCTTCTACCTCAGTAGCTGGGATTACAGCTGCACACCACCATGCCCGGCTAATTTTTGTATTTTTAGTAGAGACAGGGTTTCACCATGCTGGCCAGGCTGCTCTTGAAGTCCTGACCTCGTGATCTGCCTGCCTCAGCCTCCCAAAGTGCTGGGATTACAGGCATGAGCCACCGCTCCTGGCTAGATGTGTTCTAACAGACTTTCTAGTCTGTTGTTTCAGGGATTTCTAAGATCCAGCTGCACCTCTGCTGTTCAACTGTTTATGTAAGATACTTCCCCTTTTGCTCCAACTAGTTTGATCTGTGGCTCTTACATATGATGAAGAGCGTCCTATCTAATGCATAGGATTATTTCAAAATTTCCAAGTGCCATTTCAGAGACGGAGTGAGTAACTGCAGACTTTGAGAGATTTTTAAAAACTTTGTATATTCATTACCTATGTGTTGCTATATAACAGATTATCTCCAAAATTACGGCCTAAATCACAAACATTTCCTGTGTCACCATTTTTCTGTGGGTCAGGTATTCGGGAGTAGCTTAGCCGATTTGTTCTTGCTCAAGGTCTGTCCTGAGATTTTAGCTGTGTTGTTGACTGAGGCTGTCATCATCTTAAGGCTTGATTGGCACTGGAGGAGCCACTTCCAAGATGGTTCACTAATGTGACTGTTGAAGAGGCGCCTGAGTTCCGCACTAGTTCTTGGCAGGAGTCCTCAGTCTCTTGCCACGTGGGCCTTCCATGATGCTGCTTAAGTGTTCTCAAGGCATGGCAGCTAGCACCCTTTAATACGATTGATCTCAGAAAGAGAGGACAAAGGAAGCCATAGACATTTTTATAACCTATCTTGGAAGTGACCCATCATGACTTCTGCCTTATTCTATTTGTTAAAAGCAAGTCACTAAGTCCAGCTCCATCTCTCAAAGGAAGAAGTAGCAAAGAATTGTGGACATATAGTTGACCCTTGAACAACATAGGGTTTAGGAACACTGATCCCCATGAAGTAGAGAATCTGCATGTAACATTTGCCTCCCCCCAAATTTAGCTACTAATCATCTACTGTTGACCAGAAACCTTGCAGATAACATAAATTGTTAACACATATTTTGTATGTTACATGTATTATAGACAGTATTCTTACAATACAGTAGATTATTATAAGAAAATGTTAATAAGAAAACTGGGCAGGTGTGGTGGCTCATGCCTGTTATCCCAGCACTTTGGGAGTCCCAGGCAGGAGGATTGTTTGAGGACAGTTCAAGACTAGCCTTTGGAACATAGTGAGACTCCATCTCTACAAAAAAAATTTTTTTTAATTAGCTGGGCAGGCCAGGTGTGGTGGCTCATGCCTGTAATCCCAGCACTTTGGGAGACCAAGGTGGGCACATCACGAGGTCAGGAGTTCGAGACCAGCCTGACCAACATGGTAAAACCCCATCTCTACTAAAAATACAAAAATTAGTCAGGCATGGTGGTGCACACCTGTAATCCCAGCTACTCAGAGGCTGAGGTAGAAGAATCACTTGACCTCAGGAGGCGGAGGTTGCAGTGAGCTGAGATCACACCACTGCACTCCAGCCTAGGTGACAAAGTGAGACTCTGTCTCAAATATTAATAATAATAATAATAAGCTGAGCATGGTGACATACACTTGAGGTCCTAGCTACTTGGGAGGTTGAGGCAAGAGGAACCCTTGAGCCCAGGAGTTTGAGGCTGCAGTGAGCTGTGATCATACCACAGCCTATAGCAACAGAGTGAGATCTTATCTCAATTAAAAAAAAAAATCTTCTTACACCTATAATCCCAGCACTTTGGGAGGTCAAGGTGGGAGGATGACTTGAGCCCAGGAGTTCGAGAGCAGCCTGAGCAATATGAAGAGATTCCATCTCTACAAAGAATTTAAAAATTTGGCACTTGTGATGGTGTACATTTGTGGCCCCAGCTGCTCTGGAGGCTGAGATGGGAGGGCTGCTTTAGCCAGGGAAGGTGAGGCTGAAGTGAGCTATGATTGGGCCACTGTACTCTAGCCTGGGTGACAGAGCAAGACGCTGTCTTTAAAAAAAAAAAAGTCATAAGGAAGAGAAAATGTATTTACTATTTATTAGTGAAAGTGGATCATCATATAGGCCTTCATCCTCACTATCTTCATATTGAGTAGGCTGAGGAGGAAGAGAAAGAGTAGGGGCTGGTCTTGCTGCCTCAGAGGTAGCAGAGGCAGAAGAAAATTCATGTATAAGTTGACCCAGGCCATTCAAATCCATGTTGTTCAAGGGTCAGCTGTATTCAAAAAACACCATGTCATTCCTCTGTGGGTTATAAAGGTCATGTTAACCCCACTGCTCCATCTAGACCACTTTTCCACCTGAATTTACAACCTTCCTTCTTGGGAAGATCTTGATCTCAGTCTTTAGCACCCACTACTCCTCATGTTAAGAACTACACCCATGTTTGCCAGTCACGAAACCTGCATGTTGGGCATAGCTAAGGCTGGAAGGCCTGAGGATTGTAACATTTCCTCCAGATCACAGACAAACCTCAGATGCGTTGCCCCAGACCTCATCACTGACCTACATCCTTCACATGATGGCAGTAGATAGTATGTGCACACGTCACAAGAGTCCCTCGTTTACAGCAATCATGCTGTTCAGCAGGGAAACACCGAGTCCTTGTGACTACCCAGCCACTTGATTTCTGTCTACTATCTCCAGCCTGTCTCCTGATTTGGAAGGAACAGTTGAGGCATTCCCACTCTGTATTTAAGTATTCCCTGCCACTGTCCACTGATTGATGACTACACATAAAGTGTTAACTGGATACTCAATGGTATACATCATCCTACTAACAACTCCCCTAGTCCTTTCTTTCTTTTTCTTTTTTTTTTTTTTGAGACTGAGTCTTGCTCTGTTGCCCAGGCTGGAGTGCAGTGGCACAATCTTGGCTCACTGCAACCTCCGCCTCCTGGATTCAAGCGATTCTCCTGCTTCAGCCTCCCAAGTAGCTGGGATTACAGGTGCCCACCACCACTCCTGGCTAATTTTTGTATTTTTAGTAGAGATAGAGTTTTGCCACATTGGCCAGGCCGGTCTTGAACTCCTGACCTTGTGATCCATCCACCTCGTCCTCCTAAAGTGATGGGATTACAGGCTTGAGCCACCACACCTGGCTCCCCTAGTTCTTTCATCTTGCCTTTTATAAGTCTGCATCCAACTTGTTACACTCTAACACCCACAACAGAACAACTATAGTTTCTGTATCTCTCTGCTTCTCTGCAACCCCTACCTCCACTAACATCCTAGCAGCCAAGTCATACAAAAGAAACTACCTTCTGCTGGCCTAGACATTAAGGTAACCACAGCCAGGCTGTGTGGGAGATCATAAGCACAGGACACATCCAGCTCTCCTTCAAGCAAGCACCCACTCATCTCCAACCCCCTCAGAGAACAATGACATAGTCTTGTTGAGAATAAAAGAGGTCCTTAAACTCATGGCCCTCTGACACCAGCTGTCCCTATCTTGTGAATCCACCTCATCTTTCTGACAGCAAGGCCTATCCTGAATCATTCATATGGTCCAGCAACTAAAGTGTTAATTTGGTGATGGGGGAGGGGCTGAAGGAGCTGTTTTTCCACCTTGTCTCATTCTACCTGTGAGGAGGGGTTGCAGGGAGGGAAAGAAATTGGCTTCTTTAGCGACTTCCTTCCAGCCCACAGACAGAACTGAAAGTGTTATTTAGGTCTCTTTTCTTAGCAGGGATGGTATTTAAAAGATTAACAACCAATACCTGGCTGAGTGGGTCTGAGCAGGTCCCATAGGGCACCTGGTGGGGCAGTCATTAACCCTTTAGTTGTGTTAAACAAAACTATGGAACACCATTGTTTTGAACTATGCTCCTACAAAGGGCCCCCAAAGACTAGGCCAAACAAAAATGGAATCCCTGGTCGGGCTAGGTGGCTCACACCTGTAATCCTAGCACTTTGGGAGGCCAAGGCAAGTGGATCGTTTGTACTCACTAGTTCAAGATCAGCCTGGGCAACATGGCAAAATCCCACCTCTACCAAAAAAAAAAAAAAAGTAGCCAAACGTGGTGTCGTAGTAGTCCCAGCTACTCAGGGAGCTGAGGTGGGAGGATGGCTTGAGCCCAGGAGGCAGGGGTTGCAGTGAGCTGAGATCATACCACTCACTGCACTCCCACCTGGGCGATAGAGCCAGACCTTGTCTCAATAATAAATAAATAAGCTGGGCACTGTGGCTCATGCCTATAATCCCAGCATTCTGGGAGGCTTAGGCCAGCAGATCACCTGAGGTCAGGAGTTAGAAACCAGCCTGACCAACATGGTGAAACCCTGTCTCTACTAAAAATACAAAAAATTAGCCTGGTGTGGCGTGCGCCTGTCATTCCAGCTACTCAGAGAGCAGTGACAAGAGAATCGCTTAAACCTGGGAGGCGGAGGTTGCAGTGAGCCGAGATGGCTCCACTGCACTCCAGCCTGGGCAACAACAGCGAAACTCCATCTTAAATAAATAAATAAATGAAGGAATCCCTAATGCTAAACGCCACATAATTAAACTGAAATTTTACAGAAGTATGTGAATCCCCAAACAGACCAGTTTTTCCTGCAAAAGAAGATTCATAGCAACCATTCAGAAAGAGCCTAGTTAACCCAAGTCAGCATAAGGAAGGCCCCACTCTGCTTTAACCCTTAAAAGAAAAGTAACCCGATGTTAACCAATCTATTTTTTTCTATTGTTTGTTTTTCTCATTCCCACCTTTGAAAACCCACTGTTCTGTCACAAGCTCTTAATTAGTTTTATAGAACTTTTTAGTACTTTGTACCTGCTTCTCCAACTCATAATGTCATACAGCCTCTCCAGGTGGTAGCCCAAGAAGCAGCCTGCTTTAGCTCTCTCTTGCTCTCTCTCTTTCACTCCCTTTCATTCCCTCCCTCCCTCCCTCCCCTCTTCTCTTCCTTCCTTCCATCTGGCACTGTCACCCAAGCTGGAGTACAGTGGCCCAATCCATAGCTCACTGTAGCCTCAGCCTCCCCAGCTCAAGCGATCCTTTTACCTCTGCCTCCAGAGTACCTGGGACTACAGGCGCACACCACCCTGCCCAGCAAATGCTCTGACTTTTTGGTCTGAGTTTTGACCCTCATCCTAACGTGTTGTTCTTTGAGTACACTCTGGGCCTTGATGCACTGGATCATTCCTGCTTTCCCAGGTGGTAACCATTCCTGAGCAGGGATTTTAGTTTTCCTTGGAACCTTGCCCTCCTCACTACCCTGCCCACAATCCCCTACCCCTAACTTCTGGGATCCCAGCTAGGAGCCATGCTATTCCCAACTCTTCCTCTACCAGACGTGGAACAGGAGAGCTTTTATGAATCACCATAGTGAAAAGACCAAAGGATTTGAATTCAGTGGCTATTCCAGTTACTGACTCTAAAATCAATGCATGTCAGCCAGTGTGTTGTGAGCTACCAAAAGTAGGAGGTGTACCAGAAAAACACACGAATTATGATCAGTCTCTCTCAATTAAATAACTGTTACATTTCAACATCGTGTTTGTTACCATTTGACATTAAGGTATTTGTGTAATTTCTTATTATCTGTTTTCACCACAAAGCTGTAGCTCCATCCAGAGTGGGCAGTTGAGTGTCTTGGTGTTGGGAAAAGCAGTCAGTCATGTGCAGCAGGATGACCCTTGAACAGTTGCAAAACTGTGCCCTGGGCTTGTGGCATTTACTTAAAAGGAGATAAAGAGCTCTCACAGCCTGTGCTAGGTTTATTGCCTTGTTTGGGAACTTCCCCATTCAAGAGTTTGATTTTTGGGGAGTTGCTGGCTCTATTTCTTTCATTGATTGACTGATTGATTGAGATAGAGTCTCGTTCTGTCTGCCAGGCTGGAGGGCAGTGGAACTGTCTCGGCTCATTGCACCCTCCACCTCCCAGATTCAGGCGATTGTCCTGCGTCAGTCTCCCAAGTAGCTGGGATAACAGGCTCGTGCTACCACACCCAGCCAATTTTTGTATTTTTAGTAGAAACGGGGTTTCATCATGTTGGCAGAGGCTGGATTACAGGCGTGAGCCACCGTGCCCTGCCGCTGCCCCAATTTTCATCCCTCGCTTTGGATCCCTTTCTTTCCTGAAGGGAGAGAGAGGCCTCCAAGGCAGCCCCGCAGACCCGATGGGAGGGATGCAGGAAAATAGGCTAAAGCCGATAGAGGTCTGGAGCGCGCCTGGGCATCCGAGCGTGGAAAGGAAGTGACCAGCGCCAGGAGGTGAGGGATGTTGTACAAGCGCAGCCGCCCGCCGCCCAGGGGCCAGGGAGCAGCTGAGACGTTGGCCCTCCCAGTTTCCTAGAGAGGCCGCGAAGGCCCTGGGGCGGTGACGCGCGTGCGCTACTGGGGCCGCCAGGAGGTTGCGTGGGTTTGCCGGCCGCCGTGGCGGCTTAGGTACCGATTGTCTCTCGGCGGCGGGAGTCGGTGAGCGGTCCGGTGGGGCGCGGGGTGAGGGTGGGGTGTGGGGCGGCTGGGTGGGCGAGAGTGGAGGGCGAGGCCCGGCCTGGAAGCTGCACCCGGGGCGGGGGTCTGGCCGTGGATCCCGCCCCCGCCGCTTTGAGGGCGTACCTCTTCGCCCCCGAGGGTTCAGGACCGAGAATCTGGAAGAGTCCTGGTTTCTTCCGGCTTTATCTTTTCACCCAATTATGCGAATAAAGCGTTTTTGTTAGAAACAATTAGATAACACGGGAAAGTGGAAGAAAAGTGAAAGTAGCCACGGTCCGGAAATCTTAGTCTCCGGGTCTCCTGACATTTAAAACATCTGGCATAGAGTGTTCCCTTTTTCTTGTGTTATTTCATTTCGTAGCACCTGTCGCGGTCTAACATGACATATATTTGTTGATCTTCCCATAAGCCCCTTGCCAGGGGAGTGCTTTTTGTCTGCTTAATTAACTACTGTTACCTTAGAGTGTGGGACATGGTAGGTGCTCCTAGTGGGTATTTGTTAAATTAATGAAAGAAGGACTATCCAAACTGGGAGATAAGAATTGACAATTTTTAATGTCTTTTTGTTTGTTTGTTTTTGTTTTAAAGAGCCCATTGCCAAGTTAAGAATGTAAGAGTGACCTTTGAGCCTGGAACATTTCCTTGCAGAGTTGGAGCCCTCACAGCCTGGGCTGCGTTTAATGCCTTGTGCCGTTCACTGTTTCAGACTTCATGTGTACTCCTTCGTTATATTTAATCTCTTCATTCATTCTCTCAGCTTTCTGTATTTCAGACCCCATGGGAGTGGGGAAGGTGGATTGAGATCTTTCTAACTTAAGTGGGGTGTGTGCATCACACCAGCCCTGTTGGCTGTGGAGTGGATCTGCTGGCTGTGGGGGATCTTTGCATTGCAGGAGGCTGGATCTTGTGCTCTGTTTCTCTCTTCTTTCTGTAAACACTACCTCTTGAGGCCTGATGTGGTTGGCGTCTGTTCTCAGAGACCTTAAACCATGTGCTGTTCCTTCCTTGGATGGCCTCTTAATCTTGGCTGCACAGCCTGACCACCTGGTGAATAATGAAACATCATGGGGATGCATAAGGATTTAGTATGTTCCTTTTAGGTGCTGTATGGTATTTGATCTTATAAAAATCCTACTTTTATTTAGTCATATTAATTTCTGTAGCATAAGGAATGTGTCTTTTTAGTTTTACTGTGGACTTTCAAACTATCCTTCCTGTTGGCTATTACATTTCCACTTCTATTAGTGGTTTGTGTTTGGTGTTCTTTTGTTTTTCTTTTCTTTTGGACAGAGGTTTTTTCATATTGATGTGTTCAAATATATTCACTCTTTTCATTTTGTTGTCTTAAGAAATTCTTGCTTACACCAGGGTTCTTAGGGTCTTTATGGATTTTTTTTTTATCTTTTAAGTTTCTTTAACTAGAATTTATTTTTTATGTGATTTTATTTGCTATTTTTATTTGCCTAGCTGGTTGTCCCAACACAATGCATTGACTAGTTTACTCTTTCCCACTGACTTGTAATGCTACTGTTACCAATTCTCAAGCATAGTTATTTGACTTCAGGGGGTCCTTTACCTGCCTGGTAGTGTTCATGCCAATAAAATGAGACCAGGTTCCATTAAGCAGAGCAGAAACTTTGTCGATGAAGGAATGGAGAAGGGAAGCTCATGCTCAAAGCACCTTCCTATGGGTGTGGTGAAGGGGGTTTTTTAAGATCTCTTAGGACATGTAGTAGGGTAGGGATTCCTGGAAAGAGGTGGCCCAATGAGAAGAACTGGAGCGTGCTCAGTCTCGTTCTTTCTTTTGTACCCAGTACTATATGTGCCTAGCAAAGTGTATGTCTACCTTCTAGGTGGAGATTTTTATTTTTATTTTTAATATTTATTTATTTATTTATTTGAGACAGAGTGTTGCTCTGTCGCCCATGCTGGAGTGCAGTGACGCAATCTTGGCTCACTGCAACCTCTGCCTCCAGGGTTCAAGCAATTCTCCTGCGTCAGCCTCCCAAGTATCTGGGACTACAGGTGCGTGCTACCATGCCTGGCTGATTTTTATATTTTCAGTAGAGACGGGGTTTCACCATGTTGGCCAGGCTGGTCTTGAACTCCTGACCTCAGGCCTGTAATCCCAGGCCTCCCAGAGTGCCGGGATTACAGGTGTGAGCCTGGCCTAGGAGGAGATTTTAATATGGTAATGAAGCAAGGACTCAGGCCTGGGTAGTACTGCTGAGCTAAGTTCTCTTATTTGTGGTTACTGATATCTGGCCTTTGTCTCTGTAAGCAAGCACAGCTGCTGGCACAGGTTAATTTTACAGGTTCTGGGGCTCTTTAAAAGAAGATCGTGCTGCTGTAAGTAGACTGGGCCTCCAGGGATTGTAGTAATTTAATCTACATGAGCAATCAGCCTGTTTTACAGCTTCCTGCCCTGCAGCCTATTTCTTCCTAAACCCTGTGTGGATTGCAGTCACCTAGTTAGTTAAAACTACCTCCTGGCTAGGCATGGTGGCTCACGCCTGTAATCCCAGCAGTTTGGGAGGCATCTCAAACAAAAACAAAACCCAGCTCCTGACAGACCCCAGCAACTTATAGATGAACCTGAGTGAACTTTTCTCATTACCATGCTAAAGTCTCCACCTGGGGAGTAGCTACATAACACGTGACCTATGTACTGGCATAATGACTTATGCGTCTGCACCTGTGGAACCCCTCATACATGTGATGATGTAGCCTCTCCCCTCTCCATTGACCCATAAAGCTCTCCTATTACTTTTTCTTGCAGAGATACTGCTTTGAAAAATACTGCCAGTGTTCTCCTTACACCAAGTAATAAAACTCCTATTGATCAAAACTTGCGTTCTCACAGTCATTACTCACCAGGTGAATGAACCCCCTTTTTTTTGTTTTGTTTTGTTTTTAGGTAACACTGTGGTGATACAATCTCTGTCATACCTCAAACATAAAATTTTCTGGGTATGGTGATGCATGCCTGTAATCCCAGCTACTTAGGAGGCTGAGGCTGGAGAATCACTTGAACCCAGGAGGTGGAGGTTGCAGTGGATGAAGATCACACCACTGCACAGCCTGGGTAACAGAGCAAGACTCCATCTCCATAGAAACAAAAAACCAAAACATATATATGTATAAGCCTGTGTCAGGATTCTGTACTTTTATCTATGGTTTGCATGTTTCTTCAGTAATATATGCTGTTTTAGGTACTACAGCTTTATATTAAGCCTTATTGTCTGGTAGAACAAAACTTTCTACATAGAAAAAGTTTTCCTATTTTACTCATTCATTTGGATTTTAGAATATACTTATCAAGCTCTAAGAAAAGTTACACTGTGGTTAGCTGAGATTTTGTTGACTTTGAAGAAGTGTGTTTTCTCATACAAAATGTGTATCTGTTATGTCTTTTGGCAGAGTTTTCTATTCCTCCACTAAGGTCTTGTACATTTTTTATTACCATTATTTCTGAGTACTTTATATTTTTGTTGCTATTGTATTAATTCATTTTCTGATTGGTTGTTGCTATTGTGTTGGAAAGTTATTGAATATGTGTTGAATATATATTCAATCTCCTTAATGTCCCATCATATTCTGTTTTTTGGTTCATTCTGTTTAATTTTTTAGGTGATTTTTCATATCATTCTTGAGTATATTTGCTTTGCATATTTCTTGTCTAACAGTTTTCTGCATATTTTTTTCTTGTCTAATTGTATTGTCTAGGATTACACTGTATGATTGTTCCCATTTTTAATTGCAAAGCTTTTTATGTCTTTACCATTTAGTGTCAGGTCTGTTGTAGATTTCTTTGGTCTATTCTGCATGTCAGTTTAAGGATGTCATTATTCCTGGATTGTTAAGAGTGTGCACAAAAAGGAGATATAGTTATTTAATTTAAAGAGAATACCAATACTGTAAATAGCTTTATGCCAATAAATGTGAAAAGCTAGATGAATACCTAGGTTGTTTCTTCCCTTTTACTGTTACGTATAATGCTGCTATGAATATTTGTGTACGAGTTTTTGCATGGACATCTGTTTTTTTTTTTTTTTCTTTTGAGACTTGAGTCTCGCTCTGTTGCCCAGGCTGGAGTGCAGTGGCATGGTCTCAGCTCACTGCAACCTCCGCCTTTTGGGTTCAAGCAATTCTGCTGCCTTAGCCTCCCAAGTGACTGGGATTACAGGTGTATACCACCATGCCCAGCTAATTTTTGTGTTTTTAGTAGAGACAGGGTTTCACCATGTTTGTCAGGCTGGTTTCAAAACTCCTGACCTTGCGATCTGCCCACCTCGGCCTCCCAAATTGCTGGGATTGCAGGCATGAGCCACGCACCTGGCCTATTTTCTTTTATCTTGGGTATATATGTAGGAGCAGAATTGCTAGGTCAATTAGTAAATGTATGTTTAACTTTGTGAGGAACTGTCAGACTGTTTTCATATGTGTATGCATCAATTTACATTTCTATCAGCAGTAGATAAAGTTTCAATATCTACATATTCTCACTGATTTTTTTTTTTTTTTTTTTTTTTTGAGACAGGATCTTGCTCTGTCCCTCAGGCTGGAGTGCAGTGGTGTGATCTCAGCTTACTGTAGCCTCAACCTCCCGGGCCCAGGCGATCTTCCCACCTCAGCCTCTTGGGTAGCTGGGACCAGAGGCGTGTGCCACCAGGCCTGGCTAATTTTTTGTATTTTTTGTAGAGATAGGGTTTTGCATTGTTGCCTAGACTGGTCTTGAGCTCCTGGGCTCAAGCAATCTACTCATCTCAGCCTCCCATGATTGCTTGTTATTGTCGGATTTTCATTCTAGCCACCTTACTGGGTGTGAAGTACTATCTTATTGCTCTGTTAATCTGCATTCCCTGATGACTATCCTGTGTACTTAATAGACATTTTAACACTTTCTTTGGAGAAATGTCAATTCAGACCCTTTGTCCATTTTTATTTTTATTTTTGAGTTGGAGTCTCATTCTGTCATCACCAGGCTGGAGTGCAGTGGCATGATCTCAGCTCACCGCAACCTTCACCTCATAGGTTCAAGTGATTCTATTGCCTCAGCCTCCTAAGTAGCTGGGACTACAGGTGTCTGCTACCATACCTGGCTAGTTTTTGTATTATTAGTAGAGATGGGGTTTTGCCATGTTGGCCAGGCTGGTCTCAAACTCCTGACCTCAGGTGATCTGCCTGCCTCGGCCTCTCAAAGTGCTGGGATTACAGGCGTGAGTGCCCTGGCCCCATTTTAAAATTTGTTATTTTTTTTTCTTTTTATTATTGAGTTGTAATATATAAAGAATATAAATATATATTCTCTCTATATGAAGAATATAAATATATTTATTCTTTATATATTCCAGATACAAGTCTTTATCAGATATATGATTTGCCAATGTTTTCTTCCAGTCTGTAGATGCCTTTTTACCTTCTTCTTATTTTCTTTTACGCACTAGAGGTTTTCCTTTTGATAAAGTCCAATTTATTTATTTTTTCCATGTTTCATATGATTTTGGTGTGCATGTGGCAAGAATCCATTGCTAAATGGAATGTCACAAAGACATATACCTAGAGTTTTAGTTGTTGTTGGTGTTTTTTTTTTATTTAACAGAATCTCACTCTGTTGCCCAGGCTGGAGTGCAATGGCAGGATCTCCGCTCACTGCCACCTCCGCCTCCTGGGTTCAAGCAATTCTCCTGCCTCAGCCTCCCAAGTAGCTGGGATTACAGGTGCCTACCACCACACCCAGCTAATTTTTTGTATTTTTAGTAGAGATGGGGTTTCACCATTTTGGCCAGGCTGGTCTCTAACTCCTGACCTCAGGTGATTCAGCCGCCTCAGCCTCCCAAAGTGCTGGGATTATAGGTGTGAGTCACAGCGCCCAGTGAGTTTTAGTTCTTATATGTAGGTCTTTGATCTTTTAGAAGTAATTTTTATAGATAGAGTGAGGTAGAGCACCATCTTCATTCTTTTGCATATAGATGATACCCAGTTGTCTCAGCACCATGTGTTGAAAAGATTATTCTTTCCACTTTGAATGATCTTGGCACCAATTTAAAATAATTACTATAGATATAACAGTTTATTTCTGGACTCTTAATTCTAATCCATTGAACTATATGCCTGTTCTTATGCCAGGAATACATTAACTTGAAGACTGTTGTTCTATAGGAAGTTTTGAAATTGAGAAGTTTGAGTCCTTCAACTTACCCTTCCTTTTTGAGAAGAATTGTGACTGTATGGATCTCTTGAATTTTAACATAAATTTTAGGATCAGCTTTTGACTTCTAAAAAGATGCCCTCTGGGAATCAGTTAGGGATTGGGTCGAATCTGTAGATCAGTGTTGGGAATATTCATAGGACCTGTGTTTGAAGAAGACAGAATTAAAATGTTTTGGCCAATGTGTGAACTAATTGATATAACTTGGGAAATCCAGAGAGGAAGATAGTCAGAACATACATTTTAAACACTGAACTTAAGGTGTTGCATGACACCCAAGTGAAACATCCCATTAGACAGCAGGAAGCGTGTGGTAGGGGTCTGGGAGAGAAGTAAGAACTGTGAGAGCAGGATTAAAGTGATGAGAGTTGGTGAGATTGCTGACGGAAAGAACAAGGAAGCACTGGGGCCTGAGTTGCAAGGAGTGTCCGTAATGAGAGTACAGGAGCAGGAAGAGGAACCAGGGCATGAGAAACCACAGCTGTGAGGGGAAAATCAGGGCTGGCTTGTGCTAGAGAAGCCATGGGAGAGAGTGTGGCCAGAATAGCTTCCTTGAAAAAGGTTGAAGAGAGTGGGGACTTGGAGGAACACCCAGTTCTCAGCTTGACCTGGGACCTTGTACTATGCCCTCCAGGGCAAATTCACAGCACACTTGGGATAAGGGCTTATTATGGAGGATGGTAAGAGTCAGTGTGTGTGAGGTGCCTGGGTTCTTATTGGGAACATAAATCTTATGGGAGCTGCAAGCAGGGCTTGTCCCACTCATAGCTTTCTTTCCTCCCTCAGCTCAACCTGCTTCTCCAGTTCCTACCCTTCCTCAAGTGGGAAACTCAGGAGACCAAGCAGGGGCAACTGTACTTCGGATGGTCAGGCCCCAGGTGAGCTTGGTTCTTTGTGTTTTTACCACATCCCCAAGACTCTGGTCCGGGAATGGCTAGAGGTCTCACCACCAGGACTCTGCCCCATCTAAGACTGTTCCCGTGTCTCTCCTGCCTCATTGCTTCCCTGAAGGTAATGGATTCTGTCTTGCCCTGGACTTGTCCTTTCTGAGGTATCATCTCAGCTCCTCTCTCCCACACTTTTGCCCATAAAGAGCCCATACTCTGTGCCCTCTCTGTGCCTGATGACTCTTCCCTTCAGGCTGTGAATGTTCTTGAGTGATTGGAGCTTGTCGTTTCAGGATACTGTGGTGTTTGAGGACCTGTTTGTGGACTATACTCAGAAGAAATGAAATGTCCCGCACTCAGCCAGAGAGCAATGCACTAGAACGTGATGCCAGAAAATGACCACAGCATGGCCTCCTTGGGTAATGATTCTGTTTCCTAGTCACTTAGAGTCTACATGCTGCACATTCTCTTTGTTATATTCCTTGTCTTTTTAAACTTTTTACTATGAAAATTTCCAAACATAGATAAAGTGAATTATGTTAGAGTCAGTATGTGTGGAGCTGCCTGAGACCACTTGAATAGGGACCCTCTCTGCACCCATCACTCAGCATGAACAATAATCAGCATTCTCTTCACCTCATTATTGATTGATATTGGTGGTTTAGGTAGATTGTTTTTAGTTGTAAGGAAGAGAGAGCAGCTCAAGTTACTGTAAGTAAGGAGCTGTGAATCGTAGGCTTAAAGGAATGGGAACCCAGAATAAACTGATCAGCTAGACCAGACTGTGGGAAGCAGTGCCTTGACACAGGGCAGCCTGAGAGCCAGAGCAGCAAAAGCAAATGGATGTTGATGCCTGTGTTCTGGTGTGAATATAAAGCAGCTGCTCACAATGTATGTCTATTTGTTTTCTCTCTGCTTGTCTTCCTCCTGCTGCCCATTTTCTTCACTGTGAATCTTTTGTCCTTTTCATAGCTCTCTCCTAATTGTACTTCCTGTCCCTTTATATTTGTTGCTTGCTTTGTCTCCTAATGGTTTGGCTTCTCTCCATGCATCACTTCAGATTCCGTTGCTACTCATAATTGCCTTAATTTTGCCCTATCTCCAGTTCCAAATTTCCTTAGAGACGGATTCCCATTGCTATAGCCATTATCCATCATCTCATTGGGGCAGAGCTTTGGTCCAGGCCACAGCAGAGGCTGAAGACCAACCTATAGATAAGCTGCCCTTGAGCCTTGTACCTGGTGCTGGTGCAATCACCTGTGGCTCATCATGGATGTTCAGGATCACTTGCCACAAAGCATGGCTGCCTAAGTGTTCCCCTCTGCGAAGACTGGAGCAGAGCAATCTCCTGGAAGGGCTTCTTGGCAGGGCATGTGCTGTGATTGACACATTAAGGGCAGTAGACAACTATGGAAAGGGTGGGCTTAGGAATCATTGACCCAGATAGCTTTAGCTTTCCATAGGCTAACTGGTATGATGGTTATGGCCCTGATTCAGATGTGATTGAAAGGAACCCACATTTTGGTGTTTTTCCATGGCCACGATTACTCTGCCTTCTCCCAGATTTTTTATTCAGAATTCCAGAGGCGAATATTTACCTGTTAAGTTACTTTATATTCCAAAGAATAAAAGACTTTTTTTTTTTTTTTTGAGACAGAGTCTTGCACTGTCACCAGGCTGGAGTGCAATGGTGCGATCTCGGCTCACTGCAACCTCCGCCTCCTGGGTTCAAGCAATTCTCCTGCCTCAGCCTTCCGAGTAGCTGGGATTACAGGCATGCACCACCACGCCCAGCTAATTTTTGTATTTTTAGTAGAGACAGCGTTTCACCATGTTGGCCAGGATGGTTTTGATCTCTTGACCTTGTGATCTGCCCACCTCGGCCTCCCAAAGTGCTAGGATTACAGGCATAAGCCACTGCACCCGGCCTGTCATATTTTAATTTATATTTCTTTTTCTTTTTTTTTTTTTAGATGGGGTTTCGCTCTTTGTTGCCTAGGGTGGAGTGCAGTGGCGTGATCTTGGCTCACTGCAACCTCTGCCTCCCGGGTTCAAGTGACTCTCCTGTCTCAGCCTCCTGAGTAGCTGGGATTACAGGCCACCACACCCAGCTAATTTTTGTACTTTTAGTAGAGATGGGGTTTCACCATGTTGGTTAGGCTGGTCTTGAACTCCTGACTTCAGGTGATCCGCCTGCCACAGCCTCCGAAAATGCTGGGATTATAGGTGTGAGCCACCGTGCCCGGCCATAATTTACATTTCAAATTATTGATATCCCTGTTATTTTTGCTGGGAGTACACAGCTGGCTCCTATCAGGCCAGTGCTCTGAGGGCCAGTGGCATCCCCACTTTTAGAACTCTGCTGTCTCCTTCAATACTGCTGTCCAGCTTTTCTGAACCGATAGCTTCTCCAAATCTTTGTACTGTCCTTTCATACCAGATCTCTTGTTTTTGTACACTTTCCTAATCATACCCTCATAGTAGAAATTTCTCAGTTCATTCCCATCTTTTCCTTGTCTCTTTCTTCTATTTGACCTGAGGTATTTGCCAGTCTTCCTTCTTCCAACATGTTTTCTGAGAACCACAGAACCATAGAATGTCATGGTTGGAAAGCAACTCGAAGTTCACCATTTTGCTAAAGAGACATAGCATGAGAGTGACTTCTGTAAGATCACAGCATGCTTTGCAATCTAGTCTGTTGCTTTCCACTGGCCCTTCTGACTTGGCTGTGCTGGCTCAATATCTTTTTTCCACCCTCCTCCACTGACCATCTTTTTTTTCCTTGTTTTTCTATCCTGAAGATCCAATTGCTCTATTTCTTATTTTGCCCTTGTTCTCAATGTGTCTTCTCATTTCTTAACCATAATGTGACTTTTTTTCAGGTGTATAAGCTCTTTATGATTCTGTCTCTTTAACAGGAAAAGAAATGAGTAAAAGTTTTCTTATTTCTTTTGGCAGCAGGTAGGAACATGATGGAGTGTTCGGAGTTGACTCTGAAGCAGGAAATTTTTAAAGGATCAGAGTCATCTAATAGGACATCAGGGGGACTCTTTGGGGTGGTTCCTGGGGGAACAGAGACTGGAGATGTTTCTGAAGATACTTTGAAAGAGTTAGAAGGACAAACCTCAAATGAAGAAAGGAGCAGACTAGAAAATGATTTCTTGGAAATAACAGATGAGGATAAGAAAAAATCCATAAAAGACAGATATGAGGAATATAAGGAAGTTGGGGAACATCCACATCTATCTTCCAGTCCTCCTGAACATGAAGGAGTTTTAAAGGGACAAAAATCCTATCAGTGTGATGAATGTGGCAAAGCTTTTTATTGGAGTTCACACCTCATTGGTCATCAGAGAATCCATACTGGAGAGAAACCCTATGAGTGTAACGAGTGTGGGAAGACCTTCAGGCAGACCTCTCAGCTCATTGTTCATCTCAGAACCCACACGGGGGAAAAACCCTATGAATGCAGCGAGTGTGGAAAGGCCTATAGGCACAGCTCCCATCTCATTCAACACCAGAGACTCCATAATGGGGAGAAACCCTATAAATGTAATGAATGTGCAAAAGCTTTTAATCAGAGCTCCAAACTCTTTGACCACCAGAGAATCCATACTGGGGAGAAACCTTATGAGTGTAAGGAATGTGGGGCAGCCTTTAGTCGGAGTAAGAATCTTGTTCGACATCAGGTTCTGCACACTGGTAAGAAACCTTACAAATGTAATGAGTGTGGGAGAACGTTCTGTTCCAATAGAAATCTCATTGACCATCAGAGAACCCACAGTGGGGAGAAGCCTTATGAGTGTAGTGAATGTGGCAAAGCCTTCAGTCGGAGTAAATGTCTTATTCGACATCAGAGCCTCCACACTGGGGAAAAGCCATACAAATGTAGTGAATGTGGGAAAGCCTTCAATCAGATCTCTCAGCTCATTGACCATGAGCGAATTCATACTGGAGAAAAACCATTTAAATGTAGTGAGTGTGGTAAGGCATTCAGTCTGAGTAAATGCCTTGTTCGGCACCAGAGACTTCACACCGGTGAAAAGCCCTATAAATGCAATGAGTGTGGAAAATCCTTCAATCAAAACTCATACCTCATTATACACCAGAGAACTCACACTGGTGAAAAACCCTATGAATGTAATGAGTGTGGGAAGGTCTTCAGTTATAATTCTAGTCTTACGGTACATCAGAGAACCCATACTGGGGAAAAACCCTATAAATGCAATGGTTGTGGGAAAGCTTTTAGTGACAGCTCACAGCTTACCGTGCACCAAAGAGTTCACACCAGAGAGAAACCTTATGAATGTATTGAGTGTGGGAAGGCCTTTAGTCAGCGTTCCACTTTTAATCATCACCAGCGAACTCATACTGGAGAGAAGCCCTCAGGGGTGGGTTGGTCATCTTCTTAAGGCATGGTTCTCTGAGACAGAGAGCAAGGACGTTTTGAGTTAAGCTTTCTTTATAAGAAGGATGCTCATCTTGGTCTCTGAAGACCACATCACAGTAGACCATACCCTACTTGCTTTTCCTTGGGTCACTAAGGTGGGACAGTAGGTGTAACTTAGCCTGATCCTTACTTAGTAGTAGGAAATTAAGGATTACATATGTCATTTGCTTGTGGGTTTCCTTCTTTCTCTTAAAAAAATATTTAAAAATCCATCTTGTTAGTATGCATTCCACAATCAGATTCTGCATTTCTCAAGAACAGCAGTTATATTATCTTTATTTTATTGCAGTTCCTCCACTGAACCATTTACGTAAAGTCATTTTTTAAGTCAGTCTACTATATTATTCATCCCTGCTCCTTGCTGTCTCCTTCCACAGCTACTTTTAAAATTTGTACTGTAAGCTACATCCTGTCATCATTTTTATGTTTTCTGGCTAGGAAACTTTTTGTTTGCTAATTACTTCTTTCACAATATTCAAGATTTATACCATCTCTGAAAGACTTTCTTCTTCAGATAGTTGTTTCTTTTATACTTCCATTGATTTGGCCTTAATGCTTTAAATTAGCTGCTACTACAATGTATAACTGTTAAATGTTTTGTAAATTGTTCTCAACTTACAATGTGATATGCGTATCACATATATCCAAAGTATACTCACATATAGTTGTGTATGTGTAGACCTTTTCTTTTCTTTTCTCTTTTCTTTTCTTTCCTTTCCTTTCCTTTTCTTTTTCTTTCTTTTTCTTTTTCTTTCTTTTCTGTCAGAGTCTTGTTCTTGTTGTCCAGGCTTGAGTGCAATGGCACAATCTCAGCTCACTGCAACCCCTGCCTCTTGGGTTCAAGCGGTTCTCCTGCCTCAGCTTCCCAAGTAGCTGGGATTATAGGCATGTCCAGCTAATTTTTTGTTTTTTGTTTTTTTAGTAGAGATGGGAGTTCTCCTTGTTGGTCACGCTGGTCTCGAACTCCCGACCTCAGGTGATCTGCCCACCTCGGCCTCCCAGATGCTGGGATTACAGGCATGAGCCACTGCACCCGACCACATATGTGTATACTTTCATACCAGCTTGTAAGCTCCTGAGATCAGGTATGGTATCTATTTCTTTTAGTATATACATAATAGCTTGAGTATGCTAGTTCTTAAATAAGTTTTAAAATTCAAATTGCATCATCATTAACGTAGGCATAGTCTCCCCTCTCCCTCATATCACATCCACTGGAGTAGAAGCTTCTAAAGAAGGAAGTGGCATCTCATCATAGTATGTTACATATAAAGGCTCATTGATATCTTCTACTTAAAGCCCTGGAAGTCTTACTAGTGGTACTTCAGCCTTAAGGAGCTAATGGATTTGTGTGTGAATTAGTGTCTGTTTATCTAGGTATTGGGTTGGGCCGTGACATCCTACTGATAACATACTTTGACCTGCATACTTACTCTAATTCTGAACTATCTGACTGCATCCTGCTTCCTAAATAAAACTTATAGGCGGCTGGGTGCAATGGCTCACCTGTAATCCCAGCACTTTGTGAAGTCGAGGCGGGTGGATCACTTGATGTCAGGAGTTTGACACCAGCCCGGCCAACATGGTGAAACCCCGTCTTTACTAAAAACACAAAAATTAGCTGGGTGTGGTGGTGTGTGCCTGTAATCCCAGCTACTCAGGAGGCTGAGGCATGAGAATCACTTGCACCTGGGAAGCAGAGGTTGCATTGAGCTGAGATTGTGCCACTGTACTCCAGCCTGGGTGACAGAGTGAGACTGCATCTCAAAAACAAAAAACAAACAAAAAACTTACAGTCAGTTTACTGCCAGAAGACTTGACTTTCATTGCTGTGATACAGATGATTGAAAATTTCAGCTAGCAGTATTCCTGGATGATTAGAATTCACAGTAATGAGGTTTTTGGTAAAACAGTAGTATCAAACTAATCTATTTTCCATATTATCTAGTCCTGTCTCACTATAACTGCTATCTTAATTTCAAGATGAAAACTGTGCCTTAATTATCTTCCAGACCATCTTCCACTCTGCAAAGACATAAGCACCAAGAAATAATTCTCAGAGTACTTTCTTTCTTTCTGCAGTCATGTGTCAGTCCATGAGCTTGAACCACTTTTCCTTCCACCCTTGCAATCATGGCCCAGTGCTGGTGGACCTTTGGCTCTAATGTTCACCCCCTTCTCTTTCCATCTCGGACTTCTTAACAGGCTTACAGGATCCGCAGAATGGCAAAGGTGGAGGAGAGGCTAGAGGGGCAATGTCAGGCATGTAACCTGGAGGGGTGATTTTGTAGCTGTGGTGCATGTTTCAGACAGTGCAGAAGAAAGGTAAAAATGTTGAGGATCAAGAAAATCAGAATTAAATGTGATTCTGGGGGAGATATCTCAGACAAAGTTAGAAAGGATTACTGGGGGCCTAAAGTTTTTCAGGGTCTTTAGAAATTACTGAACTTGGCTGGGCACAGTGGCTCATGCCTGTAATCCCAGCATTTTTGGAGGCCAAGGTAGGCAGATCACTTGAGGCCAGGAGTTTGACCAACCTGGCCAATATGGCAAAACCCTGTCTCTACTAAAAATACAAAAATTAGGTGGGTGTGGTGGTGCACACCTGTAGTCCTAGCTACTCAGGAGGCTGAGGCAAGAGAATCACTTGAACCTGGGAGGCAGAGGTTGCAGTGAGATGAGATCACACCACTGCACTCCAGGCTGAGCAACAGAGCAAGACTCTGTCTCAAAAACAACAACAACAACAAAACTGAACTCATGACACAAATGGGATTTTGCCATTTGTAAATATGTATTTTAAGTGTTTTCAGCTTTTTTTTTTTCATTTGTTTCCATTTTATTTTAAAAGATATGCAGATACGACTTTTTCCTCTTTAAGTGTCTTATTTTGGGAGCACCCAGATTTTAGGGAAGAGCCTCACTATATGAGCACATGAGTTGCACATTTCTGGTTCCCTGCCCTGTGTTGGATTGCCAGTCATGTCTTCAGAAGAACCATCCTGCCTGTTGGATGCTGCAATTTTACCTTCTTGTTCTTGTCTGCTCATTCCCTACCATACTAAGCCTCTGGAGTGTGGGAATGTGCACCATTCCTAACTATATTAACTCACTACCACCCATCTGGTGTAGGTGCTCAGTACAAGTGAATCCTGAAAAAGCCTCAGGCTCTTGGATGGAGGAAAATTGGCTGCATTTGAAAGCCATACTTCAATTTCTATTGGTCATTGCTAGTATAAACTTTATTGATTTAAACAAATTTTATCTGGATCCAGTTATATTGATAAATTATTTTTAGGTTTAATAGTTTGTTAGAGTCATTTTCTAGCTTTTTAAGGTTATAATAAATAATGATTTGTCTTTTGATGTCACATGTTGTGCATTAGCAAGAACTTCGAAAAATGGGGAAGAGTAGATGTCTTTCGCTTAATTCTTGGGAGAATGTTTTTAGTATTTCGAAATTTCATATGGTGCATTGTTGGATTTTGATGTTCTGCTGTATTTAGGAAGTTTCCTTCTAATCTTATTTCTACAAGAAGCTGTGTAGTTTAGTGGTTAAGAGCACAGATTTTGTTCCCAGTGCCCTAGGTTCAAATCCAGAGTCCACCACTTTGTTAGGTGTGTGAGCCTAGGCAAATCACTTAGTTTCCTTGTATCTTGGTTCCTCCATCTATAAAATAGAGCTACCTCATAGGGTTGTGAGGTCTACATTATTTACTATGTGTAAGGTAACAATGCTGGGCATAGTGCATGGTTTCCCAATTATTATTATACTTAAGAGTTTTGGGGTTTTTTTTGTTGTTGTTTTGTTTTGTTTTTGTTTTAGAGACAAAGTCTTCCTCTGTTGCTCAGGCTGGAGTGTAGTGATGTGACCATAGCTCACCTCAACCTTGAACTCCTGGGCTCAAGGGATCCTCCTGCCTCAACCTACCCTATAGTTAGAAATACAGGCATGCACCACTGCACCTAAGTTTTTGTTTTTATTTTTATTTTTTGTACAGATGGGGGTCTTGCTCTTTTGCTCAGGCTGGTCTTGTGGTCCTGGCCTCAAGTAATCATCCTGCCTCAGCTTCCCTAAGTACTGGGAATACAGGTGTGAGCCACAGTGCCTGGCCTATACAAAGTTTTTATTAGGATTAGTTGCTGTAATCTATCTAGTTTTAAAAATACATTGTTGTAATTTTATAAATTATGTTCTTTTTTTCTTTTTGTAATTCATTTTCTTGACAAGTTTGCAAATATTTGCAATTTCCTTGTACTTTTCAAGTAAAATCAGTTTGTTCATAGTGAGTTTTGTTTGTTTTTTGTTTTTTGGGTTTTTTTTTTTTGAGACAGAGTTTCACTCTGTCACCCAGGCTGGAGTACACGTGGCACAATCTCGGCTCACTGTAACCTCCGCCTCCCAGGTTCAAGCAATTCTCCTCCCTCAGCCTCCTTAGTAGCTGGTATTACAGTGCACACCACCATACCTGGCTAATTTTTGTATTCTTAGTAGAGATGGGCTTCACCATGTTGGTCAGGCTGGTCTTGAACTGACCTCGTGATCCACCTGCCTCGGCCTCCCAAAGTGCTGGGATTACAGGCGTGAGCCACCGTGCCTGGCCTTATAGTGAGTTTTTATTAAGTACAGAAGTAGATTCAATTTGGTAATGCTTTGCTAGCTTTGTAAAATAATTTTGAAAAAGTTTTGTTTCTCTTTTATTACTACGAAGAGTTCGTATAACATGGGAATTGTTCCTTAAAGGCTTGCTTACAGTAACTGGGCCTGATTCTTTGGGTGAGGGGATTGGGAGGGATATATCTTTCGCAACTGTTTTAGTCAGTTTGAGCTGTTATAACAAAATACCATAGAGGATGGCTTAAACAACAGACATTTATTCCTGACAGTTCTGTAGGCTTTAAAGTTCAACATCAAGATGCCAGAATAGTTGAATACTGGTGAAGGCTCTCTTCCTGGTTTGCAGATGGCCCCCTTTTTCCTGTGTCCTCAAATTTCAGGGAGCAAGAGCACTGGTGCTTCTTTGACATCTTTTAAGGGCATTAGTGAGAATGAGGACCCCATTCTCATGACCTACTCCAATCCTAGTTATTTTCCAAAGGCCCTCACCCCCAAATATCATAACATTTGGGGTTAGGGCTTCATCATAAATATTCATTCCATAATATTCCACTCCTAGCCACTCTCTTCATGTCCTTACATGCAAAGTAAATTCATTCCATCCTAACAGCCTCCAAAGTTTTAACTCATTCTAGTATCAACTAACATTTAAAATCCAAAATCTCATCTAAATATCTAAATCAGATATGGGTGAGACCCAAGGTATAATTTATCCTGAGGCAAAATTTGTCTCTAGCAATGAACTTGTGAAACCAGACAAGTTATGTGCTTCCAAAATACAATGATGGGATAGGCATAGATCAGGTATTAAAATTCCAAAAGTGAGAAATTGGAAGGAAGAAAAGGATGATGAGGCTGGGTGTGATGGCTCATGCCTTTAATCCCAGCACTTTGGGAGGCTGATGTGAGAGGATTGCTTGAGTCCAGGAGTTTGAGACCAGCCTGGGCAACAAAGGGAGATCTCATTTCTATAAAAATAATTAGCCAGGCATGGTGGCTTGATCATGGGAGTTTGAGGCTACAGTGAGTGTGATCATATTGCACTCCAGCCTGGGGGAGGTTAATGATGGTCCCATGCAAGTCTAAAATTTATCAAGACAAATTTCATGAGATCTTAGGCTCATGAATAATCCTCTTTGGTCCTATACCGTCCTCTCCAGGACACCCTGGGTGGTGGTCCTGACTCTACAGATCTGCCAGGAAGGGTTCACTCCCCCATGGCTTTTGTTGGAGACCATCTGGCCTGTGGAAACTGAGGCAGTATCCCTGATGATCTCTAAATAGCCAAGAGAAGAGTCATTCTTTTCTTGTTTGGAATGGTAGACATTCACAGCCATCCTCATTCCTGTCTTTAAGACTTTAGAAACAATAATATCGAAGCTAAGGGCTTCAACATACAAATTTTGGGGATACAGTTCAGTCCATAGCAATACTTCTATTCTCCTGACCTGCAACATGTCCAGTTACTTCTAAAAGTATTTGTCATCTACTATATTAACATGCTCATTGTCAGCCTATGAAACAAGTTGACCACTCCATACATAAGGTCATAGGTAATATGACACATGCAGGCTGAGTTGTCAGCCCTGATAAGATCTAGGGACTTGCCCAAAAGTGCAGTCCCTGGAGCTACCTGGTCCAGTAACTAGGGGAGTATTCCTGATAAAGTCAAGAATTGTTGGCAGTCCCCACCTACAAGAAAGAAGCTCAATAGCTAGTAGGTCTGTTTGGCTATTGGAGACAACATGTATCATATTTGAGTATTAGTTGGCTTCCTTTAGTTAAAATTACCCACAACACAGCCACCTCTGAATGGTGCCCTCAACAACAGCAGACTCTAGGGGCCTATCATGCATTAACATGGGCTTGCCATTAATGTAGGCCCATGGAACTGTGGGTCTCACTGACTCCTATCCATACAGATTGGAGACTGTGGCAACAAGAGGCTGCTATCAGGGTGCACCAGGCCCTTGGGTTTTGGCCATATAAATTGCCCAAGATTTTTGCCATATATATTCCCTTTGAATGGCAGCTGCTAGCCTGCTATTGGGTTCTAATGGAAACAGAACGCTTGACCACTAAAGCACTGTATGTGACCTTAAGACCTGAGCTGCCCATCTCATGCAGGTATTGTTAAAGAAAAATAAAAACGGAAACTACAGTTTAGAAATACCCCAAGGCTGACCACCTGCAACTGTGTAACCAAAACAAATCATTCTGATTTCCCTGAAATGCTGTTCTCTAATCATAAATGAAATGCGACATGTAAGCTTTACATCCTTGTCAGCATGATTCACTGAAATTAAACCAATCATCTATAAAACAATAAGCTTAAACAGGTCAACTTTCCCTAAAAAGAATGTGTAACAGCCAATTATAAAAAGGTCAAAATATTCCCCCCTTTATGCATTATAAACTGTGTTGTAAATGCTTGTAAGATGAGTTTCTTACCACTTGATTTGAGTCTTCTAGATTGTGGTCTGTACTTCTTGTTTGAACAATAAACTTTTAATTTTTTCTTAACTTTATCTGATTTTATTTTTTTTTCACAGTGCTCACTAATCCTACTAATAAAACACAACAAGTTCAGCCAACTACCATCATTAAATGAAAATGTTACGTATAAGATGGAGCCTGATTGGGATCCCAGGGGGGTCTGCCAACTCCATGAAGTAACTGTCTTGCCAGAGCAGGCTGAACAACCCATAGGGGATGTTCCCTTAGCTGTGTGCACCCCATGGTTCAAAGATGTTTTGGCTGATGGTGAGTTGGCTTACTGAGGGATTTGTGAAACTCAAAGCTGATAAAACGCTAATGGTCTGCTGTGGGCATCCATCTTGCTATGGATTGAGTGGTTTTGTTGCCTCCAAAACACTTGTTAAAACGTAATCCCCAGCTGGGCGCAGTGCTGCATGCTTGTAGTCCCAGCTACTCAGGAAGCTGAGGTGGGAGAATTGCAAAGACCATGTGGCAGCAAGCGAGTATTAGCAGGTTTTAGGCCTTTTAAGGCTTGTGCAAGGATGGGATATTGATGCTGGGCAGGATAGGGGTGGTTAGGTTTTAAAGGGATGATGAGGGGCAAGTAGCCTGTAGCAAGGGATGGGGAGGTGGTATTTCATACCTTAGGGTTAAGGTGGGATGACGTAAGGGGAGCTGTTGAGGGAGGTATGGGTTCAGGAAGGAGGGCGGCAATGAAGTGTGGCGTAGTCCAGGAATAGTTACAGAGGCACAGTCTTGTTAAGATATTCATGGCCTAAGGGGGAACTGGTCAGGTGAGGATGATTAGGAAAGGATGTGGAAAGGAGTGCTGGCCTAATTGACACCAGACTTGGGGAGTTTTGACAGGCCTGGAAGCCTTGTCATTAATTCCTACAACTGTTATGGAGGCCAAGGAGGCAGGTCCTTGAAAAGAAGGCAGCGTGGAGTGGGTGGCCTCCGTATTAAGAAGGGGATGGACTTACGTTCCACCATAAGAGTTACCTGAAGCTTGGTGTCCGTGATGATCTAAGGGGCCTCTGAGATGTTTGGGCAGCATCAGTCTTTAGCCACCAGGCTGAGGAAATCTGGGAAGGAGTCAGCCAGGCAGCCTTGGGTTTGAGCTCCAGGAGCTCTGGGAATGGTGATGTGAGTCAGGCAGTCCAACTTCCAGTGGGAGCCTGCACAGATGGGGCACCACTTAGGACTAATCTCGGGCTATGGGCATTCCTTGGCCTAGTGGTCATTTTTCTGACACTTGAAATAAGGTCATGGAGGGGCGGCTGGACGTTGTGATCTGGACATTCTGAAGTTCTTTTGGGCTGGTGGAGCAGCAGGGGTTTGTCTTACGGCAGAGGCAAGGATCTGTAGTTCTGAGATGTGCTGCCACTGGACAGCCTCTTCCCTATTAATGAACACCTTGAAGGCAAGGTTAATTAGGTCCTGTTGTGGGGTTTGAGGGCCAGATTCTAACTTTTGGAGCTTTATTCTTGTGTCAGGGGCTGATTGAGTGATAAAATGCATGTTAAGAATAAGGTGTTCTTCTTGTCCTTCAGGGTTTAATGCTGTGTATCACCTGAGAGTGGAAGCTAGACGGGCCATAAACTGAGCTGGATTCTCAACCTTGTTTTGAGTGGTCTCTTTTAGTTGTCATAGTTGATGGCTTTATATGCAGCCTGCTGAATCTCCTCAACAAGACAAGAAATCATGTAGTCTCGCCTGACTATACCAGGGGACCCTGCCTCATAGTCCCATGGAGGGTCTTCACAGGGGACTGCTCTGGCACCTTCCTGAAGGTCAGGCTCAAGACACTGGCAATCTTCAGCATGAGACTGAGCCAGGGTCCAAACCTGCTCCCATTTTTCAGGAGTGAGAGTAGAAGTGAGGATGACATTTAAGTCACTCCAGGTGAGATTATAAGACTGGGTTAAGTATTGAAACTCTTGTATATATTTGATGGGGTCTGATGGGAAAGAGCCTAGGCGCTGACTGATTTGGGCAAGGTCAGACACAGAGAAAGGGATGTGTACCCAGACTGTTCCTTTGGCTTCAGCCACTGCTTGAAGGGGAAATTGTTGGACATGGGTGGGGAAATTAGCCGAGGGACTAAATTGTAAGCCAGATCGGATATGAGGTAAGGTGGTGATAGGAGGGGCATAAGGAGGCAGGTTGTGGACAGAAGAGTTAGGCTCTGGGGGAGGATTAGGACCTGGTTCAGACAGGCTGGGAGGAAAAAGATCAGGACTGATGAACAAGGAGGATTCAGTGTCAGCGGCAGGGTGTGAAGGAGTAGAAGGAAAGGAGAGGAGGAGAATTTGGAATGAGTCGCATTGGGAACAGTTCAGGCAGGGAGCAGGGACTGAAGTGTAAAAAATGCTTGGACGTATGGCACCTCAGACCTTTTGCCCATTTTATGACAAAAATTGTCTAAGTCCCACAAAATAGAAAAATTGAAAATGCCATTATCTGGCCACTGGGAATGATTGTCTAATTTATATTGGGGCCAGGTTGTATTACAGAATAAAAAGACATTTAGACTTCAGATTAGATGAAAGTTGAAGGGGTTTCAGGTTTTTGAGGACACAGGCGAGGAGAGAAGAGGGAGGGATGGAGGGCGGAAGGTTGCCCATGATAAAGGAGAGGAGTTTGAGGAGAAGATAGAGCCAAGGAGGAGAGCAACCACTAGGTTCCTCAGCGGGCGTCCTCAGCTGGGGTCCTTTGGCTGTACAGCTGGTGAATGGCCAAGGCAGGCATCCCTGCTGTTGACCAGACACCAAGGGAAGACTGTCTTCCCGAGAAAAGTCCATGACTAATGTTGGATTTTTGATACACGAGTAGGAGGGACCCTATTTCAGAATATTTGTCTCTATTTCAGAAAGTGTATTTCAGAACATCTGTCTCTATTTCAGAAAGGAAAGGTTTGAAAACAAATGGAGATTGCTTTGTTACACCAGAGCAAGTTTAAACAGAAGCACCATGCTCTGAGTTTGTTGAGAGTCCACTTTTAATGGCTGGCATCCAGTAGTCAGCTGGAGCTCAAACCTCTCGGCCCAGAACAAAGGGCAGTCAGCATTATTATATCAGTTTAGGGTCAGGGGGTGGTAAGCAGATTATTACAGAAGCAGAAGGAGCAGGTTAGGGAAAGGGGGTAGGTGCCTAATAACAAAATTCTATTTAAAGTTGGGGGAGGTAAACAGATTATTACAGAAGCAGAAGGAGCAGATTAGGGGAAGGGGGAAGTGCCTAACAACAAAATTCTATTTAAAGTTGTTTTTTACTCAGGATGTGGGGTAGGCAGTTACACAGTTGCAGGTACAGGATGTATGGGCCAGTGGGCCCTGTTTCTCAGAAAATTGGTTACAAAGATGCCAGGTGTCTCAAACCACAAGCTCTCGGAACAGAATGCCCTACATAGCTTACGGTGGGCAAAATGGAGTTGGCAGGATTGTTCAAAATGTATTCATCACAGCCAAGCTAGAGTATTTCAGCTTACCCAATCCGAAGACAAAGGGGTTCTACAGGCCAGTCTGAGGTACTGAAGACATGGGAAGGCTCTTCAAGGAGGGAGAGCAGGGGTAGGGGACAGATCTCTCTGAGGAGTTTCCCTATCCTGGGTTTCGGCACCAAAATGTTAAGCACACATCCA
The DNA here is from genome assembly GCF_009761245.1 of Sapajus apella. NCBI lineage: Eukaryota > Metazoa > Chordata > Mammalia > Primates > Cebidae > Sapajus > Sapajus apella. The sequence continues at coordinate 3,676,336 of NW_022436978.1, forward strand.
ATTGAAGAGACAACCTAAACGGGCTTTGTGTGAGCAACAAGGCTGTTTATTCACTCGGGTGCAAGTGGGCTGAGTCCAAAGAGGGAATCAGCATGGAGGTGTGGGGCAGAGCAGGTTTCATAGGCTGGGGTAGCAAGTGGAAAGTTACAGCTTGGAGTTCGTCGTCGTTGACTCAGAAGATTGATCAATCAATCTTGAATCAATCAATCCTGAAGCAGGATCCCATTGTTTTTCTTGTGGTTTTCCCGTTGCTTCAGACCTTCTACTACCAGGAAGCCATCTGAAGGCATACATGTCAGTTACAGAGTTCATAATAGCTTGGCAGTAGTGCTGCCATGTTTGGGGGACCTAACATGTAATATATTTCGAATGGCCATAATTACACATAATTTAACTGTTTAAATATTTGTTTTATGTTTTTTTTTCTAGGAGAGAACACTATTCCAGTGGATCACAGTATCACCATGCTCAGATACATTGCTGTATTTTATTTTCATCCTAATATTTCAATCCCCCTCCCCCAAACTACAGAGGAGTTGAGTTTGAGGCCAGAAAAGGGGTGAAAATCCTACCTGCCAATTTGTTTGCCCACAGCCGATTCTCAGTTTTAACATCTTGTCTCTTTTCTCAAGTCACATTCCTGATCCCCATCCCAGCACCCCAATTTTTTCTTCCCTATTTCAAAATAAGAGGAAAAAAAATTAAGGGGGAAATTTCCATCTTCTATTTGAAAGGCAGAATCCTGATGCACTTTAAATTCCAAAACAAAGAAGCAAATGAACATAAAATCCTTTAGTATGTGCTTTTTACATGTAGCAGGGAATCAGGGTAAAGGAATAATTATCTACTCCCAGGTTCTCAAATGTTGGAATCATCTGGGGATTTTAAAATCTGGGCTTGTTAGTGTCTCACCCACAAAGATTTGGATTAAATTTATATGAGGTATGGACTTTTTAAAAGCTCTAAGAAGGATTCTAATCTGCAGCAAAGTTAAGAACCACTGATTTGCATGCACTGTCCTTTGCTGCTCCAAGTGTGGTCCAGGAACTGCAACATGGGTACACCTGCGAGTTTGTTAAAAATATTTGTTGATCCCTCCCCAGACCTCCTGAATTTGAATCTACAGTTCAGCCAGATCCCAAGTGATTTGTATTCATATGCACATGAAAATTGAAGAATCTTACCTAGGGCTTTTACCAAGTAAATGGCCCGAATTTAAAAGAGTACAGTGTTCAGGAAGTATAGCCAGCAAGAATATGCCTCCTATCAGAAAAGTGAAGAAACCTCATGGTTATAGGCTCGAGTGCGTGCCATGGCACTCAGAGAAATCAGGTGTTAGCAGAACTTTGAGATTCAAGAAGCTGTATAGGACTTAAATTCAGAGCTGCAGTCCCAGTGGCTGCTCCCCAAACTTTACAAGTGCCATTGAAGCCAATCTGGTTGATCTTTTTGATCACACTAAATGTGCTATCAGTGCTAACCACCTATCACATTGGGAAACATCCAGTAAAAGTACATCCC
>NW_022436978.1:3677956-3799834 GCF_009761245.1 Sapajus apella
CCCCCCCCCCCCCCCACCTTTGTGCTGGACTACTATGGCTTGGATGTAGCCCTCAACTGAAAGCCACAGTTTCTCTCAGGTGGCCTGCTCCTAGGGGTGAGAATAGCTTCTAAATGTTGCTAGCCATGGGACGCATCACCCCATGTTGCATCTCCTTAACCCTGTCCACATGTGTAAATTGCCTCTTGTGAACTCTCCCCACTTACCTTGTTTGAATGTGCCATCTGTTTATCACCTCATCACCATCTCCCTTGTGTTTCCATCTTTGGTGATAGGGGCATTAAAAAGGGGTAGATCAGATGAGTAAAGCAAAGCCTCAGGGCACAGATGGGCATCATCAATGCCCATCTGAAAGATCAATTGGCAACATGTTGCAGCTGCCCCTGGGAAGCACAGACCAGAGGACTACCAGCAGCTTGCAGCATGCCCTCCAGTGGCAGCAGACGGTTTTATGACATTGGCTCTGCATCCTCAAGGTTCTCTGGCACTGGCAACAGATGACATTTGCCCTACAATCTCTCCATGTTGATTCACCTCCTCTTCAAGCAGCCTCTCCACCCCCAACTTACTCCTCCCAGATTCCACATATTATTGGCAGTGGCATCATTGTTCACTCACCAGGCGAGCCTAGTTAGAATTCACCCACAGGAGAAAGCAAGTGAAGGCCGTGGGAAGCTAAAATATGGTGCACCTCTGGGCTGGCTATGAACAAGTATCCCTGGGCATGGTGGTGATGGGGATGAGGTCGTCCTGGAAAGGCAGGAGTCCAAGCACCTAACTTCCCGTAGGATCTGGTTCCCGTCTTTGAAGGGGACACAGGGGAAGAACAAGCAGCTCCCTTAAGCTCTTCTCCTGGCCAGAAGCAGTCCGCTAGATATTGCTGGCCCTATTTTCACCCCTAGCTTTGGATTCCTTTCTTCCTTGGAGGGAAAGAGGCCTTCAGGGCAGCCCCGCAGACACTACAGGAGGGATGTAAGAAAACGGGCGCGGCTGGGCATCCCAGCGGAAGGGAAGTGTCCGGCGGAGGGAGGTGAGGGATGTTGAACAAGCCTCGCCTCCCACCGCACCGGGGCCCAGGAGAAGCGGAGATGTTGGCCCTCCCAGTTTCCTAGAGAGGCCGCGGAGGGCCCGGGGCGCCAACGCGCGTGCGCGACTCCAGCCGCCGGGAGGTAGGCGCGGGACTGGCAGCTGCGGTGGCGGCGGGTGGACCGATTGTCGCTTGGCGGGAGTCGGTGAGCGGCCTGGCGGGGCGCGGGGGTGGGAGTTGGGGTGGGGGTGGCGGCATTGGGGCGCGGGGCTCCCCGAAGGCCGCGGCACCCTCGGGCCTGCCCAGGCGGCGGGCGGGGCCCGGCCTGGAGGCTGCGCGGGTGGCTGGGGTCTGGCCGTGGATCCCGCCCCCGCCACGCTGAGGGCGTAACGGGAATCTCTCTGCCTCGCGGGCGTCCGGGCTCTGGAGCCCGTTTCTCCAGGCTTTCTCTTCTCACCCAATTAGGCAAATAAAGCATTATTTATCAGAGACGATTAGATAACACGGGAAAGTAGAAGAAAAGTAAAAGTAGCCGCAATCCTGAAATCTGTCTCCAGGCCTCCTGACATTTAAAATGTCTGTGCATAATTATGCACACTGACATTCATAAATATACATTTTATTCTGAATTGAGAGCGTGCTGTTGCTTTTTTAAAAACTTGTATTGTGAGGAAACAATCTAGTGCAAAAATACACATAACATTTACCATACAATATGTAAACATTTACCATTTAACCATTTGGAAGTGTATAATTCAGTGAAATTAAGTACATTCGGATATACTGCTGCTTTTTAAAAATTGTAATCTCCTGAATTTGTAGAATGCATTTGTTCTTATTTTGGCTAAAATTAGTACTAGCATTATGACACCACTAAAACATTTTTTTTTGCAAGGGTAATTATGACATCATGTTTGCGGTTTATTTTCTGTAGGACACATTTACATGAAGCTCTAAATGGTGAAGTGACATTTGTGCAGAAAAATCGCAAAATCTTGTTTGTTAGGGTGATTATCTTTCACAATGAGATAACTATATAAAATGCAGTTTTAAAACAAAGGCAGGGCTCTAACCTACAGCGATTGTAGCACACTCTGACAGGCACAGGCCTAAAAGATCAGAGAATTGTCTCCTTCCGAATTTAAAAGTGGTGGCCAGGAAAGAATGTTACTCTGTTTCAAACTGCTTGCAGTGGAAAACTAAAAACTCACCATTTTGCAAGGAAGTGTCAGGGAGTGGTTTGAGCAGTGATTTGATTAAGGCGTTTCAGAGAATCTCCATGTGTTTTATATGTGTGTTCGTACATATTAAGGGACCAAGGAATTAGGCAGCTCTTTTTTATCTTAATAAAATGCAGACACATTATGGTTTAAAAAAAGTCTTACTGTAAGCCGAAAAGATGAGATATGTTTTGAAGATAAGCCTCAATATGCACTTAAAAAGGAACTGACAAAAGCATGAAAAATGGCAAGTATTCCACTGGTAAGTTTTCTTTGGGGCATCCAGTAAGAATTAGTGCATAAGCAGTCATGAATTCAGAAAGTAAACTATAGTAAAAGGTAACACTGTATTTTGTAATTTTTGATATTTTGTATTAGAAACAATGTGAAAGAGGTATTATATTTTGTATTAGAAACAATGTGAAAAAGTACATTCCTGTGTCGTAGGTGTTCTGTAAGATTGAATTTATGAGTTTATTTTTTTCCTTCCTAATCTTAAATTTCTTTTTCCTTTTCCTTGTTTTATTTTACTGTGTAGCACCTGTCACTGTTTAGCATATCACATATCCACATACCTGTCTTCTCATAGGTGCCTCATTGCACTGATGGAACATATAGTAGGTTGTCAATATAAGCCAAACCGACAAAAGAAGGAATCCAAATTGGTAGATAAAAATTGACAGTATTAAATGTCCTCTTTTTTTTTTTGAGATAGTCTTGCTCAGTCACCAGGCTGGAGTACAGTGCTGTGATCTTGTAACCAAGGGAGCGCGAAATCACCACTGAGGCAAAGACTAGGCCAAGTTGCAGGGTCTTTATTGCTGGCGGCCATGGAGGACTCGAGTCTCTCCAACCCGTGGCCCCAAAAGGAGGGTGTCAAGACCTTTTATGCCGGTAAACCACCTCCTGGGCAGGGGTGAGGGTGAGGGCCTTTGGACATTCCAAGGGCCAGTGGACTTTGGACATTCCGATTGTTACTTAAGTGGTTCACAGAATTCAAGATAAGTGTTAGTTTACACATTGTCTGGGTAGGGTGGGAAATTACAGACCTTAGTTACATATTACAAGTCTTAGTTTTTCTTAAAATGGCGCAGGGGCCAAAATGGCGTTGGTTTGGACTGCTTGCCTGTCACATTAGGGTTACAGAGAGCAGTTTCAATGGAAAGCCGAGGTATGGTCGAGGTATGCAGTTTATGGGGGCAATTTCCATGTAACAATCTTGGCTTACTGCAATCTCCGCCTTCCGGATTCAAGTGATTCCTCTGCCTCAGCCTCCTGAGCAGCTGGGACTACAGGCATGTGCCACCATCCCCAGCTATTTTTTGTATTTTAGTAGAGATGGGGTTTTACCATGTTGGCCAGGATGGCCTCGATGTACTGACCTTGTGATCCACCCATTTCAGCCTCCCAAATTGCTGGGATTACAGGTGTGAGCCACCGTAATCTGAGCTGTAATCCCAGCTATTTGGGAGGCCGAGGCAAGAGAAATTGCTTGAACCCGGGAGGCAGAGTTTGCAGTGAGTCATGATTGCACCATTGCACTGCAGCCTGGGCAATAAGAATGAAACTCCATCTCAATATATATATATTTAATACCTAAAATGGAAATACATCAGATAAAAATGACTGAATGACTGGAACTTATCAATTTAAGACAAACACCCCTCTTTTTTTTTTTTTGAGATGGAGGCTGGAGTGAAGTGGCACAATCTTTGATCTTGGGTCACTGCAACCTCTACCCCCGCCTCCCTGTTCAAGCCGTTCTCTCACCTTAGCCTTTTGAGTAGCTGGGATTACAGGTGTGTACCACCACGAGCAGCTAATTTTTGTATTTTTAGTAGACGGGGTTTCACTATGTTGGCCAAGCTGGTCTAGAACTCCTGACCTTAGGTGATACACGTGCCTCGGCCTCCCAAAGTGCTAAGGTTACAGACATGAGCCGAGCTCAGCTGACAAACTTTTTATTTTGAATAATTGTAGATTTACAAAGGATTACAAACATTTTAGAGTTCTCTTACACCTTTTACCTAGGTTGCCTAAAGTTGCTATCTTGCATTATAGTACGTTCATCGAAATTAAAAAGTTTACAGGCTGGGCGTGGTGGCTCACACCAGTAATCCCCAGCACTTTGGGAGGCCAAGGTGGGCGGATCACCCTGAGGCTGGGAGTTCGAGACCAGCCTGACCAATATGGAAAAACCCCATCTCTAAAAAAAAAAATCTACATTGGTATATAATTAAACTGCAAACTTTTAAAAGTTTATCTTTTTTTTTTTTTTTTTTAAGGGCCTTTTTTTTTTTTTTTTTTTAATTAATGTTCTTTTTCCATTCTAGGATCCAGTCTAGAATTCCTCATTACATTTAGTCATCATGTTTACTTGGTCTGCTTCAATCTGTGACAGTTACTTAGTCTTTCAAAACACTTTTGAAGTGTTTTATATTTGTATTTTTATGAAGTCTCTCCGTTTGGTTGCATCTCATGTTTTCTGTCAAGTCAATCAGTTGTATTATTGTATGCTTTGGGTACTTTTTTATTGTTTACGCTAGAATGAAGTGCTATTGTTATTTTATTGCTGAAATTATTCTAGCTTTGACTATTGGGAGCTGTGTCCCTTTGCCATGCCTCTATTTTTAAAAATTTTATTTATTTTTACTCTTTCCCTTTGTAATCAGTAATTATTTGGGGGAAGATAGTTTGCTACTTTGCATATGAGATACTGTTTCGCTTTGAACTTTGGTCTAGTAAGTAACATTAATTGATGGATCTTGCCTGCAGTAAAATTAGCTCCAAAAATACAAGGAATGACTACTTGGTGTTAGGATTTGACTTTCTCTTTCCCTCATTCCTTCTAGGCATTCATTGGATACTTAGATACTCTTCTCCTTCATTCAAAGTATTCATTGGAATACTTTGTGAAAAAGAGCTGTCAGTTCTCGCCTGTTATTTACTCAGTTACATTGTTGTGTACTTTGGATACTTTTTTAATTCTTTGCCCTAGAGTGTAGTACTGTTGTTATTTTATTGCTGTAATTATTCTAACTTTGACTATTGGGAGCTGTGTCCCTTTGACATGCCCCTATTTTTTTTTTTTTTTCAGTTCTTCCCTAGTTTTCTGGCATCCAAAACCCCCTTATATTTTCCCTTCCCCAGCCTGGCATCAGTCACTTCTTCAAGTGTCCCTGTGTTTGTTTTGTTTTTTTAATTGGAAAATAGTATTTAGAAATGAAAATTTGGGCATTCCCAGTTTGAGTTTCTTTCTTAATTGGTAAATGAGTATAAATATTATTTTAAGTCTTTAAATACATACTGAAAGCTTTTTTTTTTTTTTTTTTTTTTTTTTGAGATGGATTTTCACTCTTGTTGCCCAGGCTGGAGTGCAAAGGCCCAGTCTCGGCTCACTGCAACCTCCACCTCCCGGGTTCGAGTGATTATCCTGCCTCAGCCTCAGCCTCCCAAGTAGCTGGGATTACAGGCATGTGCTGCCATGCCCAGCTAATTTTGCATTTTTGGTAGAGACAGGGTTTCTCCACTTTGGTCAGGCTGATCTCAGACTCCCGACCTCAGGTGATCCGCTCGCCTCGGCTTCCCAAAGTGCTGGCATTACAGGCATGAGCCACTGTGCTTGGCCTGCATTTTTTCTTAAGTTGTGATTATCTTAGAAACTTGTTTGCTTAGTATCAGTTTATGTATCTTCTATACACTTACACTGGTAGGAAAACACAAAAGAGGCTAGCTAATGGGAACATTAAAAGGAAAACAAATTACATTGGCTATGAGGTGAAGAAACAATGTAACAATGAAAATCTTGAAAGATGTCAGGATCTTGAAAGTTTCCTTGTTCTTTTCAAAGCCATTTTCTTTGTGGGAATGAAACTGGGTTAGGGTATAAAGCTCTGGGAGGAGAGTCCTGAGAGTAAGATTCAGCTCAGGTTCCTTCTCAGTCCTGAATGTAATTGTGATATAATCTCAGCAAGAAGAGAAATGAAGCATTTCTTCCATCCTCAAAAGCTAGTTGGGACTTGAGAGGAAGCCTACGCATTTCTTCCATCCTCAAAAGCTAGTTGGGACTTGGGAGGAAGCCTACAGCATTAAGATGCCTGAATTTCATTGGCAGGCTCAGCTACCTGCTGGGTAGCTATGTTCACTATGCTCTGGGTCTTTCATTCAGAGTTTGAGAGGCCCATGATGTCTTAGCTTTATTCATGTTCATGATTGCAGAGGCTGGGCCAACCTTTCTTTGACTCAAGGACTAGAATCCTCAGTATATTCACAGGCACTCGCCCTGACTTTTCTGTTTGTCAGTCTTCTCATCACCTCCTTACAAATACTTTACTGACAGGCAAGGTGGCATACACCTGTAATCCCAGCTACTCAGGTGGCTGAGGCAGAAGAATTGTGTGAGCCCAGGAGTTCAAGACCAAGCCTGGACAATATAGTAAAACACTTGTTCCCTCCGCCCCCACAAAAAATTGTAAACTGCCTAGTGTGGAAAAAAAAATGTCACTGACCCTTTTGGACATTTATGCAGCAGCTGCTTTAGAACAGTCTTGCTTGGAGACTTATTTTTGGAGCTAATTTTACTGTGGGTATCAATTTCCTGAGATTGGTCAGTGCCATTTATATTTTTCGCTTGGTACATTTCTTGAAAGTATTTCTCAGGCCAGGCATAGAGGCTCATGCCTGTAATCCCTGCACTTTGGGAGACCCAGGCAGGCGGATCAGAAGTTCGAGACCAGCCTGGCCAACATGTTGAAACCCCATCTTTACTAATATTACAAAAATTAGCTGGGTGTGGTGGCACATCCCTGTAGTCTCAGCTACTCTGGAGGCTGAGGCAGGAGAATTACTTGAACCCTGGAAGCAGAGGTTGCAGTGAGCCAAGATCACACCATTGTACTCCTGCCTGGGAAACAAGAGTGAAACTCTGTCTCAAGGGGAAAAAAAAAAAAAAAAAAAAAGTATTTCTCTCTGGCTTTAGTTTCTTTCTCTTTAGACTAATTGCCAGATTTATCTTCACCTTTAGCAGCATTTTGGTTCATGTCATACTTTTCTTTCTCTTTTGTCTGTTCTGCAAGTTTGGCTGTGAATGTCTCTCTCCTTTTTCTGTTTTTTTTTTTTTTTTTTTTTTTTTTCCAGCTTCCTCTCAATCGGGTGTTTCTTCTTCCCTTTTGTGCTGCTGGAATGCACCGAGATTGGATGGGTTAAGGTCTTTCTACTGCAATATGAAGTGTGTATACACACACCACCTGTGTAGACTGTGGAGTGGTTCTGCTGGCCACAAGAGGGACCAACATATTGCAAGGGACTGGATCTTGTGTACTCTCTCTTCATAAGTAAACACTGTACCCTTTGTAAGGGTTATTGCAGAGTTTAAAATGAAGAAACTGAGGCCAGTATTAAAAAAAATTAAATGCCAGTTTATTCAGCTCCTGGGCGAGGTTCTGTGGTCTGGGGAAAGGGGGCCAGAGAATTCACGCTGACTTCCTGGGGTGGGGGTGGGGGGGTTATGGCTAGGAGGAACGAGCAACAGCAGGACGCCCTGATTGGGTCCAGGGGAGCAGGATTGAGATGGGGCGGGCCACTATTGGTTGGCGGGTTGTTGGGCGGGTTTTCCGGTGCGAGAGCCAGCCAGGGTTGCATCAGCCAGAGCCTTCCAGGGGAGTCAAGCAGCAGAGCCATGTTCCGAGTGCAGAGCCTGGTGCCGGGTGCAGAGTCAGGTGCTGAGTGCAGAGGTGGGTGTGTCCGGCCTTACCTTCTGACCCTTTTGATGATATAGGACACCGCTTCTTTCTGGCTACTTCCTGCTGAATAGGGGTGGAGTGAGGGAGAAGGTGCCTCTGTTGGGAGTCAGACATAGGGGTGAAGTAGCATCTGGTTTACGGCCGCCTGGAAATTCCCTTCATGCGGGCCTGTGAAAAGTTGAGGAAAAAAGGGGCTAGCATTCACAAGACAAACCACGATAATGGGAGTGATAATAGGAGTTAGCCAAGTTAGCATAGGGGATTGCCACCAGTTGAGAGACGAGACTGATGCATTCTGCTTCTTGCGGAGGCCTTCTTGGAGGCAATAGAGAGTGTTGACATTTTCTTCAACAAGGCTTGTTTCATTAATATAATAGCAGCACTGCTTCTGAAGAAACAGACAGGTACCTCCCTTTTCTGCTGTTAGCAGGTCAAGGGCCCGTCAGTTCTAGAGAGTTACCTGGGCCAATGACGTGATTTGTCGCTGGAGGGAGACCAGGGAGTCAGCTGACGCTTCAATAGCCATGTGAAGCTTGTCCTTTAGTTGAGTGGCTGAGGTGATGCTATAGCCTAGAGTGCAGCTACCCAGCCTGGCCGCCACTAGAGAGGATGCTAGAGAGAGCAGTGAACAGATAAAAGGGGTGATTGAGGTCCGGCAGATGAAGTGGGGGTGCAGTGGACAGAGCAGTTCGGAGGGTTTTAAAAGCCCACTTTACAACCTCAGGATGGGAGAGAGGTCTCGTGGGGGTGTTCTTAGCCGCCACGTACAGAGGTTTAGCTAGAGAGGCAAAGTTAGGTATCCAGTGGTGGAAGAATTCTACAAATTTTAAAAAGGAGAGAATCTGGTTGGCAGTCTTCAGGGGCTGCAGTGAAAGAAGTGCTTTCCGGTGGTCTGTTGTTAGGCTTTTAGTTTTAGGGGTAAGGCAAATGCCCAAGTAGACCACCGATGTGACATAACTGTGCTTTGGAGGGAGATACTCGGTATCCCTGAGATCCAAGAAAGTTAAGGAGAGTGGCAACATGCTGTCGAGATAGGGAGAGGGAGGGGCTACACAGTAACAGGTCGTCCACCTACTGGAGAAGGAGACTGGGTTGAAGGGGGCAGGAGCCAAGGTCAGCTGCCAAGGCTTGTCCAAAAATGTGAGGGCTGTCTCAGAACCCCTGAGGCAGGACTGTCCAGGTAAGCTGTTGTGACAGGTTGGTGTCAGGATCGGTCCAGGTGAAGGCAAAGAGAAAGTAGGACTCAGGGTGAAGGGGAATGGTAAAGAAGGCGTCCTTGAGGTCAAGAACTGTAAAATGAGAGTTAGTGGAGGGAATGTTTGATAATAGGGTGTATGGGTTGAGGACCACAGGGTGGAGGGGTACCACCACCTCGTTAATAAGGCACAGGTCCTGAACCAGGCAGTAGTCACCGGACAGCTTTCAGACTGGCAAGATAGGAGTGTTACAAGGGGAACTGGTGGGAATAAGTAGTTCCTGGGCTAACGGGTGGGTGATGATAGGCTTCAGGCCTTGACAGTGGGCCTTTGAGATGGGAAACTGAGGACATGAAGGAAAGTGGGTAGGATCTTTGAGAAGTATCTTAACTGGGGGATGATGATTGGCCACTACAGGCTTGGAGGTATCCCATACCAGGGGATTAACTACATCAGGAGGGATAGGGGGTTGGGGCCGGGAGTTAAGACAGGGCATGGCGTCAGTTAGGAGTGGCAGTAGGAGGTGGGCAGATGATGGGCTTGAGTGTGGGGTGCCAGTGAGTTGGAGAGTGGCCCCCACCGTCTGGAGAATGTCCTGTCCTAAAAGGGGGACTGGGCATGAGAGTATGATTAAAAAGGAGTGAGAAAAGGGGTGTCCCTCTAGGACACAGGCTAAAGGATGGGTTTGATTGGGACAGGAAGGCTTACCATTAATTCGCATGACCGAAACCTGGGAAGGTATGCTAGGTCCTGAGTAGGAAGGCAATACAGAATAGGTAGCCCCCATGTCCACTAAGAAGGAAATGGACTTACCCGCTACCTGCCGCGTTACCCTGGGCTCGGCAAGGGTGATGGGAATCTTCGAGTCCGGGCTGCATCAGTTGTCCAGAAGGCCGAGAAGTTCAAGCAATGGGATTGCTTCCTGCGGACAGGCCTGCCCTCCACATAGAGGTGCGGGGGGTGGGCCTGTAGTCTGGGACTGGCAATCACTGTGCCAATGTCCAAGCTGCTTGCAGTTTGGGCAGGGCTTGGTGGGTGGTCGGGGACATGGACACTGGTGTGCCCAGTGTCCCTCCTGACCGCACTTGAAACAGACCCCAGGCAGAATGCCTCCGGAGTTCTTGGCGGGCTTTGATGGACCCCCTCCACCAGGTGCCTGGTGGGCTGCTGGCCTCAGGGCTGCCACAAGAGCTTGGGTTTGGAGGCTTACCTCTTGCTGTAGATGGGCCTGGCAGGTGGCCTCAGCCTTTTTCTTTTGGCCATTAAAAACTTTAAATGCCATATTTACCAGGTCTCATATGGGAGTTTGGGGGCCTTCTTCAGCTTTTTTAAGTTTCTTTCTAATGTCAGCCGCTGACTGAGAGATGAAATGGGTAGCTAGAACTGTAGCCCTGTTAAAGACGCCGGGTCCAGCCGGGTATGAAGGATCATAGTATTAGTTTATCAGTCAAGGAAGGTGGCTGGGTTTTCAGTAGGACCCTGAGTTATTTCCCTTAACTTATCATAATTAACTACCTTTTGGGCTGCACTTTGCATGCCCGCTAGGAGGCGCTGTAACATTTGGTCTCGGCGGCGGCGGCCATCTTGACCAGTTTGATAGTTCCATTTAGGGTCGGCCTCGGGGACCGCTGCCGCACCTACTGGCATTTGATTGTTTGTGAGATGTACTTGAATAACATGTGCCCGGGCCACCATAAGGATGTGGTCCCACTCCTCTGGAGTAAGGGCGGAGGACAGAATTACATAGGTATCATGTCAGGTGAGGTCGGAAGCCTGGGTGAGGTAGCAGAATTTTTTGATGTAAGCAGTAGGATTGGTGGAGAATGACCCTAGGCGTTTCTCAATGGCTGATTGATCAGAGGGAGAAGGGAACGTGCACTGGAACAACACCTTCTGCTCTGGCGACCTCGAGAAGGGGGCAAAGGAGAGAGGTTTCATCATTAGGAGCACAGCGCGAGTATGAGCACTAACAGGAGAGGCTAGTTTGGGACCAGGAAGAGGAGGAGCCGGAGGGGGTTAAGTTTCCGCATATGAAGGAGGATTTGTGAGTCGGGCAGGTGGAGAGGATGGAGATGATAGTTCTTCGGGTGGGTCGAGGTCAGAAAAGGAGGAGGAGGATGGTGGAGGGGACAAGAGCGGTGAGGGAGTTTCCTTGGCCAGGAGCACCTGAGCGGTGGTGCAAGAGGAACAGAGGGTGGGACGGAAGCGAAGATACCAGAAAGCCTACAAACCCTGAATGTAGGGAACCTCTGACCATTTACCATTTTTTTTTGACAGAAATTGTCCAAATCAGTTAGAATGCTAAAATGGAAAGTTCCCTCCGGTGGCCACTTGGACTGGTTGTCCAGAGGATACTGAGGCCAGACCATGGTGGAGAGGAAAAGCAGCCTTTTCTTTTTTTATGGAGAGGCCCAGCTTGGGTAAATTTTGGACTAGACATCCTAATGGTGACTTGGGGTCTAGGCGGGACTCCTGATTACCCATAGTTCCCTTTCTGTTACGGGATAGTCAGGAGTGAGGAACGGTGTCCCGGACCTCAACGCCCAACTACCGGAGGTTACAGGAAAGGACAGGAGTACAGGGACGTCTCCACAATATTCCTGTCTTCTGGAACGGGCAAGCAGGGGCACTGGGACGTCTCTGCAAGACCCACAGCTCCAGATGGGAGGGAGTCCCTGACATGGCCGCGATTATGGACAGGGTCTCCTCAGATCGGAGCAAACAGAGGATGGGGTTATGGGCAATAGGAATCTTACTGAGTGATGGCTGCAGACGATCGGAGAGGCAGCAGCTCCCTGGTTCGGCTTATTGTAGAGGAGTCAGTTTCCCCCAGGAGAGGTCTTGAACTCCTCCCGGGTTTTTGGCACCACTTGTAAGGGTTATTGCCGAGTTTAAAATGAAGACACTGAGGCCAGTATAAAAAAAAATAAATGCCAGCTTATTCAGCTCCCGGGCGAGTTTCTATAGTCCAGGGAAGGGGGGCCAGAGAAGTCACGCTGATTTCCTGGGGTGGGGTGGGGTGGGGTGGGGGGGGAGGGGGCGGTTATGGCTAGGGGGAATGAGCAACAGCAGGACGCCCTGATTGGGTCCAGGAGATCGGGATTGAGACGGGGCAGGCCGCTATTGGTTGGCAGGTTGTTGGGTGGGTTTTCCTGTGTGAGAGCCGGCCAGGGTTGCATCAGCCAGAGCCTTCCAGGGGAGCCATGCAGCAGAGCTAGGTGCCGAGTGCAGAGCCTGGTGCCGGGTGCAGAATCAGGTGCTGAGTGCAGAGGTAGGTGTGTCCGGCCTCCCGGTGAGGCAACGGCCTTACACACTTGAGCTTGGTGTGGGTGGTGTCTGTTCTCAATGATCTCAAGTAATACACTGTCTCTTCCTTGGGTGACACCTAGTTGCCTTGTAACATTGGCTACAGAGCCTTATCACCTGGCATACAGTGAAGCAGTTATGTTGATGTATAACAATCCTAGTACATTCTTTTTAGGTGTGTGAATATTTCATCCTATAAAATGCTTTTTTTAAAGAGACAGACTCTCACTATCTTACCCAAATGCTGGAATTACAGGCATGAGCCACTGTACCTGACCAAATGCTACACTTTATAACCGCCCAAGGGGTTCACCTTGCCCACTGCCTAGGCAGAGCTGATTCATCAAGACTGGAGAATTGCAATAGAGAAAGAGTAATTCACGCAGAGCTGGCTGTGTGGGAGACCAAAGCTTTATTATTACTCAAACCAGTCTCCCCCCAGCATTTGGGGGGTAAAGTTTTTAAGGATAACTTGGTGAGTGGGGGGAAACTAGTGAGCCAGGACTACTGATTGGTCCGAGATGAAATCATAGGGAGTCAGAGCTGTCGTCTTCCACTGAGTCAGTTCCTGGGTGGGGGCCGCAAAATCAGATGAGCCAGTTTATTGATCTGGGTTATACCAGCTAATCCATCAAGTGCAGGATCTGCAAGGTATCTCAGGCACTGATATTAGGAGCAGTTTGGAGACGGTCAGAATCTTGTAGCCTCTAGCAGCATGACTCCTAAACCGTAATTTCAAATCTTGTGGCTAATGTTAGTCCTGCAAAGGCAATCTAATCCCCAGGCGAGAAGGAGGTCTGCTTTGGGAATAGGTCTGCTGTTACCATCTTTGTTTAAACTATAATGTCTGCTTTGGGAATAGGTCTGCTGTTACCGTCTTTTTTAAAACTATAAACTATAAGTTTCTCTTAACAGCTTGGAGGTTAGAAGCAAGATGAAGTCAGTTAAGTTAGATCTCTTTCACTGTCTCAGTCATAATTCTACAAATGGCAGTTTCAGTCCCTCCCTTTGGGTTTTATAACACCTTAATAAAATGTAGGCTATGAAGATGGAAAAAGGCCTGTGATTGCTGTGGCTTCTTCCTGCTGACAGGGGACATAATGGGAATGAGAGTGAGCCCCAAGGTGAGAAGAGAAGAACCACCTTGCAACTGTCTGAATGTACTCATGCAGGCCTGGCTGGGTATTCATGGCTTGCATGGCAAAACATTAGTATTTTCATCTATAATTTTACTACAGTGTTTAAGTGAAATAGACTACTGTAAAGTAAATAATGAGTTTTAGGATGAGGAGTACAATTCCCAATTTTAAAAGCAAAGATTGGCCAGGCACGGTGGCTCATGTCTGTAATCCCAGCACTTTGGGAGGCTGAGATGGGCAGATTGCAAGGTCAGGAGTTCAAGACCAGCCTGGCCAACATAGTGAAACCCCCATCTCTACTAAAAATACAAAAAATTAGCCAGGCGTGCTGGTGGGCACCTGTACTCCCACCTACTCTGGAGGCTGAGACAGGAGAATTGCTTGAATTTAGGAGGCAATTTAGGAGGTGTGATCTACAGTGAGCTGAGATCACACCATTGCACTCCAGCCTGGGCAACAGTGCGAGACTCCGTCTTTAAAAAAAAAAAAAAAAAAAGGCAAAGATTTGAAAGCATTAGTTTGGGGACTTCTAACCCACAGAGAATTTAGCATTTAGTCTAAACTGCAGGAAAAAACTTCAAGAACAGCTAAGAACATTGTACTATAGGTTTTCTTTTAAAGCATAATTTTTCTCTCTCTAGTCCCCGTTTTTATTGAAAACAAATCATGAAGAACTGATTTGTTTACAAAATAAACTTTAGTCTTACTGTACTTGGCCTGATTATTTGCATAATTTCAGCATGAAATTATTTTTCACTTAAGCTTTTTAAGTTGGCTTTGATAGAACTCTGTTCCATGAAGAATTTCAGCTAAGACTTTTTAAAAGTAGAGCCCAGCCATGGGTTTGTACTCTCAGATACCTATGAGTTGGGCAAATTCCTTTCCTTTTGAGGTCCCAAGATAACCTCGGGTTCCTGGGCCTGTTAGGAAGTGACATTCTTTACTTACCACAGATCAGGAAACTTGTACAGGAACCTTGTACAGAGTCCCTGGTACAGGGATTCTTATTGCACTTATGCAATTAACTTTAGTGCCATAAGTTGAGAATATTCACAAATAGTTTCCAAATTCTGGAGAAATCAGCTAGAGAGGAACAAATGTGCTCCAAATTTTGTTCACAGGAGAATATTTTACTTATTAAAAGTTGCAAATAGTTCTAAAGAAGTAAATTCTCTTGACTTGGAAAACAAAAGGTTTAACAATGTTTAACACATTAGTTCTCCATGTTTTTCTCCTCTATTCCAAAAGCACAATTTTAAAAGTTATCTGACATCTGCACTCAGAGTCCCATATCTGATAATAAATTACCTTTTGAAAAGGACCAAAGCAGGACAAAATGTCTGTGGATGACAGAAGTCTATAGCCACTATTAAAGCTACAATTGACAAGGAATTTTGGTTACTTCTGTGACAACAACGATTTTACATAACAATTGTAATTATTAACAAGGTACACTAAATTATATTAACATTATAGAAGTTTCCCATAGTTTTGGAATATATACTAATAACATATTTATACAAATACAGTCCAAAGTAAGCCAAACACCATTCACTCTTCTATTTGGAATTTGTTTCCTCTGTTCTAATGTCACAGTCTCCAGAGTTATTAATCAGAATCCTGCATTTAAGAGCACCTGTTAAATTGTATAGCTGATGAGCTTTGCGCAGTGGCAGTATCATAGCCAATGAGGTTTATCTGAGGTGCGATTATTGCTAACTGAAAAGTTTTCTCAATACCCCGCTGTGATGACTTGCAATACAGTCGGCACTGGCAATTTTTGACAGTCTCTACAGAGACTGATTAAAAAAAAAAAATTGTGTAGCTGATTATAAAACTATCTTTTAAAGAGGACCAAAATGAGACAACAGTTGTCTGTGGATGACAAAAACATTTTAGGGCAGCCACAGTTAAAGACATAATTGACAAGGAAATTTGTTACCTCTGTGACACACAGTCTGTTAACAAAATAATTATAATTGTTACTGATAACATATACTAAGTCATATTAAAATTATAGGGGTTTTACATAATTTTGGAACATATACCAATAACACACTTACACAAATATAGACCAAAGAAAGTCAAACACCATTTTATTATTTCACAATCCTTCCTGTTTGATTTTTATACCAAATAAGCCAAATGTCATTTTTGGACTTTAGAGGACCTAATATCTAAAATATTAGGTGAGAAAGAAACAAATTTATAATTTGATTTTGGAAAGCTTGTCAAATAGCAAAGGTTTAAAACACTGGATATCACAAAATAGAATTCCAGGTCACCATAAGTCATTCATTTGGCCAAAATGATAACTCCGAAAAAATTTTTTTTTTAAAAGAAAAACTTTTATTCTGGTAGAAGAGGCTTAGCTTTTCAAAGAAGACCCAATGAAGATAGCACAAGGCCAACTGAATCTCTCTTCTCTCCTCCTTTTTTTCCTTGCCGTTTACTCAAAGGAGAAAACACTTTTATTATTTTTTAACGTTACTTAAAAATCATCTTCAAAAGACAAAACCAAATTTGATGTTTGCATTAGTACATCTTTAATGTTAAAGCTAGTTTTGCTGTTGTTGTTTGAGACAAAGCCTTGCCCTGTAGCCCAGGCTGGAGCGCAATGGCATGATCTTGGCTCACCATAACCTCTGCTTCCCAGGTTCAAGAGATTCTCCTGCCTCAGCCTCCGGAGCAGCTGGGATTACAGGCTCGCATCACTGCATCTGGCTAAGTTTTTGTATTTTTAGTAGAAATGGGGTTTCACCATGCTGGCCAGGCTGGTCTCAGACTCCTGACCTCAGGCAATCTGCCAGCCTCGGCCTCCCAAAGTGCTGGGATTACAGGTGTGAGCCACCGTGTGCCTGGCCAAGTAAGCAATCATGTACTTAGAGTGGAGCCTAGGACATCAGACAGAAATGAAGATAAGGTCTGACTGTTTAGCATAGCTATCGGGCATAGCTGTCCATGTGTCCCAAGGCCTTATCTATAATCTAATGCTCCAAAGTAGGTAAATTGAACAGTCCTCAAAAGTCAAAGAGTTTGACTTTAAAGCATTTGGCAAATCAGATATCTGACCTTAATTTAGGCCAAATGTCTACATTTTCAAAATAGTTTATTTTGCCAGTCTTTAAAACTGTCTCTATTTCCAAAAGATTACTAAAGTCATATGAACAAAAAGGCCTTAAAGTTTCTATTTATCTGACAAAATATTTGATTTAAGTGCTTACCTTCCTAGTCCAATTAATAAGAGCTCTTTTATATATAAACATACAACACATATAAATACACAGACAGACAAAAGATTCAGCACTTGTAAGATTTTTTGATTTGCCTGTTTCTTCACTGGATTGCTGGCTTCAGGGTTGAGCACTTGGAGGAACAGGGCCAGGAAAGCATGCCTTTCTAGGACAAAATAAGCAGCTGAAAGCAAAGACAGATCCCCAAAATTAAGGGTACCTTTTTATACTTGAATACTGGATCCTGGATCCCCAAAAGGAGGAGGGAAATGCTGTGGGAGAAGACGGTGCAGTGCTTTTTTTTTTTTTTTTCGGAGATGGAATCTCATTGCGACATCCAGGCTTTCAATGGCGTGATCTCAGCTCACTGCAACCTCCACTTCCCAGGTTCAAGTGATTCTCCTGCCTAAGCCTCCCGAGTAGCTGGGACTACAGGCACACACCACCACGCCTGGTTACTTTTTGCATTTTTCTAGAGATGGTGTTTCACCACATTGGCCAGCCTGGTCTCAAACTCCTGACCGCCAGTGATCCACCCACCTCAGCCTCCCAAACTGCTGGGATTATAGGCATGAGCCACCATGCCCAGCTGACAGTGCAGTGCTTCTACCCTGCATTTCATTGCAAGGCAACCCAAAGCCAATTGGCCCATTTTGTAATCAGCCCATCTCTCATAGGACTCTCATCTCCCAGTTGGGGGTGGGGATGTTTCCTTATCTTCCAGGTGGCCAAGAACAGGCTTCTCTGATCCAAGTGTGCAAAGGAGTCGAGTATCCCTCCATAACTACTATTAGCTATCCCTTAAAGCATATTTCCTACCTAGTTATTATACACCAAAGCTCTCTCATAATGCAAAGTCATTTCTGTACCCCCAAACTCAAAACTATTAGATAACACAATGCAAAACAGAACAGAGCCTTTGATCTTGAAAGGGATTTATCTGCTTTTAATTCCTGTGGTTTAATGAGGAAAGCAGAGGTATTTTTTGGTTTTTTTGGTTTTTTTTTTTTTTCCCCAAACGGGGTCTCTGGTACCTCCTCTGTTTTTCCCAATGAGATTCAGGCTACCAGAAGTTACCTTAGGGCTTCTCATGTGTGCATCAAGAGAGGCAAGACAGGCTGGGCTCAGTGGCTTATGCCTGTAATCCCAGCACTTTGGGAAGCTGAGGCAGGCGAATCACCTGAGGTCAGTAGTTCGAGACCAGCCTGGCCAACATGGTGAAACCCTGTCTCTACTAAAAATGCAAAAATTAGCTGGGTATGATGGCAGGCACCTGTAATCCCAAATACTTGGGAGGCTGAGGCAGGAGAATTGCTTGAACCTGGGAGGTGGAGGTTGTGATGAGCTGAGACCACACCATTGCACTCTAGCCACTTGGGTGATAGAGCGAGACTTCATCTCAAAAAAAAGAAAAAAAAAAAAGAAAAAGGCAAGACCAAAAAAAAGAAAAATAATTCAGTCTACTGAGAAGAGAAAACCTTTTTCTAGAAAAACAAGTTCCAAGAAGAGAAAAACATAAAGGCCTTTTTTATATACCTATAGCTTGCTTATTCACTTTTAATTAAGCTTTTAACCATAGCACTCTTTAAAAAAATACTGAAACAGACTGGATGGAAGAGAAACAGAAACCTTCAGAAAAGAACAAAGAGGAAGTCTATTTCCTTTGCATGCAAAATGGTAAGGTAAGGTTTATTTCCTCTTAGACTAATGGTAAAAAAAATGTCATAGCATTTTGAAGAACTGGAAGATGTGGACAGATTTCTAATAATGCAAGTCATGCTAGTTACCTTCTTTTTCTCCAGGAAGCCCTTCAGGATAACCCACTCATATTTTTCTCGGGAGGGTTGGATACCCATTTTCTGTGTCATCATCATAACCCCCTTGTTAAATATATTTAATTACAAAAAAAATTTTATTGCCCAACTTTAGCCATGCCAAGTGGCCAGTATTTTTGGCTTTTGAATTCTATCACACCATATGAAATTAATCAGTTTTAACTAAGGTTATAACTTAACCATGGACATATAGGTGTCTCAAAGAGATGGTAAGCAGTTTCTTTCTTTTTCTTTTTTTTTTTTTTTTTTTTTTACAAGATTTAGAACCTCCTTCAGGGTAGTTTAGAGAAAGGAAAATTCAAGATAGGAAATCAGAAGCTATCCTTGGGTGGGAAGTGGGAGGTGATCCTCAATAAATGGCAAAATTACATAAATAAAAAACCAGAAAGGAATCATTCTGGAAGCCAAAAATAGAACCTAGGCTGCCATTGCCCCAAAGCAAAGCCTTAGCTACTGAGTTAGAGCAGTGAGCAGTTTCTGTTGCTCAATTTCAAGCTTGCAAAGGCTTTTTAACTGCTCAAGATAATTTTTAGGGCTAACTATGACAACCTCAAAATTCCTGTCCTCTGGAAGGCGGAAACCAAGAGAAAGTATCCCCACATGGTCACAAAGTTAAACTCTCAAGGACACAAACAAGACAAAGGCCAGGCATACTCGCTCACACCTGTAATCCTAACACTTTGGGAGGCATATGTGGGTGCATCGTCTGAGCTCAGGAGTTCGAGACCAGCCTGGGCAACATGGTGAAACCCCGTCTCTACTAAAATATAAAAAATTCGCTGGGCGTGGCAGTGTGTTCCTGTAATCCTAGCTAATCGGGAGGCTGAGGCAGGAGAATTGCTAGAACCTGGGAGGTGGAAGTTGCAGTGGACCGAGATTGCACCACTGCACTCCAGCTTGGGCAACAGAGCAAGACTCTGTCTATTAAAAAAAAAAAAAAAAAAAAAAAAAAAAGGCTGGGTTCATGCCTGTAATCTCAGCACTTGGGAGGCCGAGGCAGGAGGATCACAAGGTCAGGAGTTGGAGATCAGCCTGACCAAAATGAAACCCTGTCTCTACCAAAAAAATAAAAAATTCATACAGTATTGGTTTCAGAGATCTGTAGCAAAGTTTGTAACTGACTAGCCTGCTAGGCTGGCTTGAAAAGTGGATTTATAGGGGTCCTAAACCTATGTTCTTCCTGTGATATTCCTTTCTCCATTACAGAACGCAGAAAGAGAAATTCTTAGCCCGAAATATACCAGATTTGCTGTCACCTAAGACGAGTCTTGCAAATTATTTTTCTATTAATCAAACGCTTGCAGAGAGGCAAATAGTGACATTTACCATTTACCCAGACAGAGAAAGAGAGAGAGACCAGAAACTTAGCTGATAAGAATTTCTTACCCTTTTCTGCCAGCATACCAAGTTTCCGGGCTCCATTTCTCTGCAGCTTCCTGAAGAATGGAGCAGCTTCTGATGACCCTGCTCACTGCACCATAGCTGTGGGGGTTCAAGCCACTTTACAAGAGAAAATCACCCTTTTCTGTTTCACGGAACCATAGGCAAGATTCTTAATTTGCAGGATGCTGCCCAACAGGCTGCACAGCAAAACACACATAACAAAACAGACATTAGTCACCTTGTTCAGCACCCAGTGTCAACCTGGCAAAGCCCAAACTTTTTTCCATTGGTCCCTGTTGTCTTTGATCCATTCCAGGGGGGAAGGGACAACCTCCGAATGGTAATTCATAGTGGGGTCTCTGGGCAAGAAGAGCAGATACTCACCCCGAGAGACAGGCCTATTGAGCCTTCTTTAATGCTCAGTCGAATGTGACCAGACAAGGAGAGTTCTTTGAGTTAGGCCTGCTGGACTTCCATCAGCAACCCCTCTAAGATCCCTTCCACACATACAAATTCTCATAAAGGCGAGACCCACAGAAGGCCTTCCAAATCATATCCCTAACCAAGAGTATCCCTTCCAAATTATCCTCCTATTCTCTGTCTGAGAAACCTCCTTGAAATCTTCCTGATGGAGTAGAAGTCTTCCATACTAGGATTCTTCCTACTAGTTAGAAAGAGCCCCCCCAGGATCTGAGCAGACATCCACAATGGGGCTACAGACACCACACCATAGGACTGCAGAACCTGCTGGGAGAAGGAAGGAGGTGTTGGAGGCACCAAGGATACTCACCAATGCAGACACCCTGCAGTGGGGCTAGACAAACACCGTGAGATACAGCTATAGTTAAGGGATGTCTCCCCAGGACTGTTTCTCCATTGCAGTTAAATCCGTGCACATTGGGTGGGCAGTGCCCTGCCAGTAGAGAGAGTACCAGAGTCAGCCCCCCAGTCCAAGAGAACTAGGTAGCTGCTTGGGCTGGCTTCTGGATCCATCGCTGGAGGAGGCCACTGAACCACAGGCAGGTAGCCACAAGGGCAGTCCCTAACAAGCCCCCAAATTTATAATCGTCCAAGGGGTTAACTTTGCCTGCTACCTAGACAGAGCCAATTCAAGACAGGGGACTTGCAATAGAGAAAGAGTAATTCATGCAGAGCTGGTTTGTGTGGGACACCAGTAATTTATTGTTATTCAAATCAGTCTCCCCAGCCATTCAGGGAGCAGAGTTTTTAAGGATAATTTGGTGGGTGGGGGGAAACCAGTGAACCAGGAGTGCTAATCGGTCAGAGATCATAGGGAGTCACAACTGTCTTCTTGTGCCCAAGTCAGTTCCTGGGTGGGGGCCACAAGATCAAATGAGTCAGTTTATTAATCTGGGTTGTGCCAGCTAATCCATCAAGTGCAGAGTCTGCAAAATATCTCAGGCATTGATTTTAGGAGCAGTTTAGGGTGGGTCAGAATCTTGTAGCTTCAGCTGCATGACTCCTAAACCATAATTTTTAATCTGGTGGCTAATGTTAGTCCTGCAAAGGCAATCTAGTCCCCAGGCAAGAAGGAGATCTGCTTTGGGAAAGGGCTGTTACTGTCTTTGTTTAAACTATAAACAAAGTTTCTCCCAAAGTTAATTCAGCCTATGCCCATGAATGAACAAGGCCAGCTTGAAGATTAGAAGCAAGATGGAGTCAGTTAATTTAGATCTCTTTCACAGCCTCAGTCATAATTTTGCAAAGGCAGTTTCACTTTTCTTTAGGCCTATTGTTGGGAAAGTAGGTTGTTTTCAATATTGTGTTACAGAGTGCTCTAGTGTACACCCATGTAAATGTCTGTATACCATGCATCTATTTTTCTAGGGTAGATTCTTGTTTTATTTTATTTTTTAAATAGAAAGGAGTCTTGCTGTGTTGCCCAAGATGGTCTTGAATTCCTGGGCTCAAGTGATCCTCCCATATTGACCTCCTAAAGTGGTGAGATTACAGGTGTGAGCCACCATGCCTGGCTCTCAGGGTAGATTCTTAGAAGGGAAATTCCTGGGACATAAAGAATGTGCTTTTTTAGTATAAATCTTTAACTAGAATTTATTCTCTCAGTGTGTGGTTTTATTTTAATTTGGCTAGCCAGTTATCCCAATGCAATTCATTGAATAGTCTAATCTTTCCACTGATTTGTATTGTTACCTCCATCATAAACCAAATATATATTTATTCATAAGCTCTTGTCAGGATTCTGTATATACTGTTTCTTTCTTTCTTTTTTTTTTTTTTTTTTTTTTTTTTTTGAGACGGAGTCCCACTCTGTCGCCCAGGCTGGAGTGCAGTGGTGCAATCTCAGCTCACTGCAACCTTTGCCTCCCAGGTTCAAGAAGTTCTCCTGCCTTACCCTCCTGAGTAGCTGGGACTACAGGTGCATGCCACCACACCCAGCTAATTTTTTATTTTTAGTAGAGATGGGGTTTCACCATATTGGCCAGGCTGGTCTCAAACTCCTGACCTCAGATGATCTGCCCGCCTTGGCCTCCCAAATTGCTGGGATTACAGGCAGGAGCTACCGTGCCCAGCCGTACTGTTTCTTTTATTTACTATTTGCATATTTCTTCAGTAATACTCAATGTTTTCATTAATGTAGCTTTATAGTAAGCCTTAATGTCAAGTAGAACAAACCTTTTCACCTCTAAAAAGTTATCTTGGCTATTCTTGGCCTCTTACTCATTTGCTTGAATTTTAGAATATGCTTATCAAGCCCTAAAAAGAGATACTGGAATTTGTTTGGGATTTTATTAACCACACATTACTTTAGGGAGAATTGGCATCTTAAAAAGATTTGTCTTCCCATACTTAAGATTTATTCAGATCTATTAAGTTTTTTTGGCAAGGTTTTCTGTTTCTTTTTTAAGATCTTGTACATTTTTTATTAGCTTTACTTCTGGGTGTTTTATTTTGTTGTTGTGTTGATTAATTTTCTGATTGGTTATTGCTCAGTTTGGTAGAGCAGCTCACAAAACTCAAGGAAACACATTTCTCAATATATTGTAAAGGATATTTTAAAGGATACAATAAACAACTAGATGAAGAGATACATAGAGGGAGGTCTGGCAGTGTTCTAGGTACAGGAGCTTTCGTTCCTGTGGAGTTGGGATGTGTCACTATCCTGGCACATGGATGAGTTCTTGTTCCTTCCTGCAAGCCTCCCCGAGTGCAGTTGTCCATAGTTCTCTGTACCTCATCCTCTTGGACCCTTTATGGAGACTTCATTGGGTAAGCATGATTGAACCATGGACAACCATGTAAAATGTGACTGGACAAAAAGTTTGATCTCATACTGATAGACTGAGTGGGGACACTCAGTGAGGCTGTCAGTTCAAATGATAGACTGAGTGGGGACACTCAGTGAGGCTGTCAGTTCAAATTCTTCTTGGTCTCTCTGTACAGCATTCCTACCTACTGAATATGAGGCAGGACTTCTGAAATGGGGCTCTTATGACTTACAATCAGATAAAATAGGTCAGAGAATTTATGGCCAGCACCAAGACAGAAAAGGGGGAAAGATTACCATATATTTTAGTTTCTATGGCCTGCCTTGGGGGGAGAAAAAGGAACCAGTGAGGGGAGGGCAGGAAAAGGTCAGAGAGAGATGTTCTATTTTCTGAGCCCTGCTTCTGAGGCCTAAAATGCCCCAATATTATAACAAAAGGCTACCTTACCTTTATCACTCTGAAGTTCCAAAGCTGCTTCAGGAACCAAGGACAAAGGCCAAATAATTTAACAAAAGATATGCTTATTGTTTTAGTCACTCAGGAAATAACAAGGGCTATGGGAGTTACGAGCCATGAACCATGGATAAGGACCAACGTGTATGTATATCATATCACAGGTATCAAACTTAAGAACTATTTGCCTCATCCTAGATCCTAAAGGTTTTCTCCTATGTGGTTTTGTTTGTTTGCTTTTTGAGATGGGGTCTCACTCTGTTGCCCAGGCTGGAGTGCAGTGGCACAATCTCGGCTCACTGCAACCTCCGCCTCCCAGATTCAAGCGGTTCTCCTGTCTCAGCCACCACAGTAGCTGGGACTACAGTTGTGCGCCACTATGCCCAGCTAGGTTTTGTATTTTTAGTAGAGACGGGGTTTCACCATGTTGGCCAGGATGATCTCAATCTCCTGACCTCATGATCCTCCCACCTCGGCCTCCCAAAGTGCTGGGATTACAGGTGTGAGCCACCAAGCCCAGCCTCTTGTGTTGTTTTCTAAAAATTGTATAGTTTTATGGCTTACATTTAAGTCTGTGATCCATTTTGAATTCAAGTGTATAAGAGGCGAGATTTCAGTCAGCTTTCCTTATTTTGCCTATGGATGTCCAGTTGCTTCAGCAACATTTGGGGAAAAGACTACCCTTCCTCTTTTGAACTGCTTTTGTATCTTTATCAAAAATCGATTGGAGGTTGGGCTCAGTGGCTCATGCCTGTAATCTCAGCTACTTAGGAGACTGATGTGGGAGGATCGATTGCTTGAGGCCAGGAGTTTTAGGTAACATAGGCCCCATCTCTAAAAATAATTTTTAAGTTATCTGGGTGTGGTGTCACATGCCTGTAGTCTCAGCTACTCAGAAGGCTGAGGCAAGAGGATCGCTTGAGCCTAGGAGTTTGAGGCTACAGTGAGCCATGATCACACCACTGCACTCCAGCCTGGGCAGCAGCAAAAGACCTTGCCTTAAAAAAGAAATAAAAATCAGTTGGGTGTATCACAGGTGTGGACTCCTACATAGTGATGTGATATGTAGCACAAGCTCCTTCCCCAGGTATGAAGAAACAAACATCCTTCAGAGCTCAAAATATACTCCAGATAGTCTCTTTTTTGAGATGGAGTCTCGCTCTGTTGCCCAGGCTGGAGTGCAGAGTGCAGTGGCAAGATCTCGGGTCACTGCAAACCTCTGCCTCTTAAGCTCAAGCAATTCTTGTGCCTCAGCCTCCTGAGTAGCTGGGATTACAGGCACATGCTACCATGCCCAGCTAATTTTTTGTATTTTTTGTAGAGTTGGAGTTTTGCCATGTTGGTCAGGCTGGTCTTGAACTCCTAACCTCAAGGCATCCACCCACCTTGGCTGCCCAAAGTGCTATCTCCTAAAAGTGGCTTGAACCCTTGGATACCACATTTTATGATGAATTATAAAAAGAAATACAAAGATTGAGTGGGAAGCTGGATTAGGGTAGTTTTCAAATTATAATTTGTAACCCATTGTTGGGTCATAAAGTCAACTAGGGGATTCTCAGTCAGCATTTTCTTTGGTTTTTGAATTGCTCATTTGAGATATTTAAAAATATTATAATAGGAAAATCACATTTAATATTAAACAGTTTAGTTGGGCATACTTGTGAGGTTCTGTTTCTGGTTTTTCTGTCTTATTCCATTGATCTATGTGTCTCTTCCTCCACCAATACTACACAGTCTTCATTACTGTAGCTATAAGTCTTGAAATCAGGTAGACTGTTTTCAGGCTGATCCCTCCCACTTTATTCTTGTCATAATTGTTTTTTGTTTGTTTGTTGGCATGTTTGTTTGTTTTGAGACAGAGTCTTGTCTTATTCAGGCCGGAGTGCAGTGGTGTGATCTCGGCTCACTGCAACTGCTGCCTCCCAGGTTCAGGTGATTCTTGTGCCTCAGCCTCCCAAGTAGCTGGGATTAGAGGCACACACCACCATGCCCAGCTAAGTTTTTGTATTTTTAGTAGAGATGGGGTTTCACCATGTTGCCCAGGCTGGTCTCAAACTCCTGAGCTTAGGCAATCCACCTGCCTCGGCCTCCCAAAGTGCTAGGATTACAGGTGTGAGCCACCTTGCCTGACCTGTCATAATTTTAGCTATTCTAATTCCATTGGCTTTTCACATAAATTTTAGAATAATCTTGTCTGTTCATCTACAAAAAGATCTTGTTGAGATTTCAGTAGGAATTGCATTAGACCTGTAGATCAATTTTGAGAGAATTTACATCTTTACTGTGTCACATCTTCCAGTACATGAATATAGTATGTCTGTTCATTTATTTAGATCTCCTCTGACTTTTTTCGCTTTGTGTTTTTTACAAAGTTTTAATGTACAAGTTCAGCATATGTTTTAATGTAGGATATTTTCTTACCTTACTCCAATAGGGGACAACCTAACTCTGGTCTGCCTGATACTGGCATGTACATCTGTGCAAATGCTCTTCTCATACATACAAAGATGATCCCAACCACCAGGATCCAACTGCACCATGTATAATGGACATCATTCTCTCATCCCCTCCTGCACAGAAATGCTGATTATTTCAGTCACTTGCCAAAGACTTCTGATGGCTCAGCAAATGGCATTGTTCACTGCAATGCTGAGAAGATACTTCTGAGGACCCGCATCTAAGGTGGACTTGGCTCGTGCTCTTCTGGGTAGTCCCTGAACAGGAGTGATGCCTCCAGGCAGGTGGCATGCTGTGTATCCAGCTCAGGCCCAGTCTTCAAGGGAGCGAGGGCGGCTTCAGACAGTAAAGAAGGAAGAAGAGGATGAAAGCTATATTCCAGTGCAGACTGCCAGGCCACAGACACTCAACCGCCCTGGCCAGGAGCTGTTCCGCCAGCTCTTCAGACAGCTTCGCTACCATGAGTCTTCTGGGCCCCTAGAAACTCTGAGCCGGCTCCGGGAACTCTGTCGCTGGTGGCTGAGGCCTGATGTTCTCTCCAAGGCACAGATCCTGGAGCTGCTGGTGCTGGAACAGTTCCTGAGCATCCTGCCTGGGGAGCTCCGGGTCTGGGTGCAGCTCCATAACCCTGAGAGTGGTGAGGAGGCTGTGGCCTTGCTGGAGGAGCTGCAGAGGGACCTTGATGGGACATCACATAGGGTGAGTGTGAGCAAGTGTGTGGTGCCCAGGGAACTCTGCCTGCTGGTTAGCCAGCTTGTCTGGGGATGAGGGTGGCCCTCTGAACTGTCAGTATAGAGGAATGCAGGGGAAGTCTTCCCTTCTTCCCGTGGTTCCTGAGCAGCTGAGAACGGGACCCTGAGCCGTGGACCCTTTAGGATATACCCAAAGGGATATCAGCTCCAGATAAGGCCAGCAAGCCTCCATAAATAACAGTAACTTCTGGGCACCGTGGCTCACACATGTATTCCCAGCACTTTAGGAGGCTGAAGTGGGAGGATTACCTGAGCCCAGGAGTTCAAGCCAGCCTGGACAACATAGGGAGACCCCCTACTGTCTCTATAAATAATTTAAAAATTAGGCCAGGCATGGTGGCTCACACCTGTAATCCAAGCCCTTAGAGTCCAAGGTGGGTAGATTGCTTGAGCGCAGGAGTTCATGACCAGCCTGGGCAACGTGGCAAAACCCTGTTTCTACAAAAATTAGCTGGACATGGTGGCATGTGACTGTAGTCCCAGCTACTTGGGGGACTGAGGTGGGAGGATTGCTTTAACCCAGGAGGTCAAGGCTGCAGTGAGCTATGTTTGCACCACTGCACTCCAGCCTGGGTGACACAGCAAGGCCGTGTCTCAAAAACAAAAAAGGCCAGTAACTAGTCTTTGGACACAGTGGCTTGCAGTATACAAAGTCCATCTCCACATATTATCTAATTTTAGTTGAGACTAACCATAGCCCTGTAAAATGGCAGGGGTTGGGACAGCACTTAGGGTCAGGGCTCTTGGCTTCTCAGTGGGAGAGTACATGTTAAAACTCAGAAGAGCACTCTGCAGGCACCATGTAGCTTTCTTCTCAGTAAGCTTTTTTTTAAGCATGCAGCACCACGTATTTTTAGTAGAGACGTGATTTCATCATTTTGGCCAGGCGGATCTTGAACTCCTGACCTCAGGTGATCCACCTGCCTCACCCTCCCAAAAAGCTGAGATTACAGGCGTGAACCACTGTGCCCAGCACTTCTCAGTAAGTTTTTGGGGACCTGTTCTGTGTGTATGAGATGGGAGACAGGGAAGATGGACATGAGTGCTGAGGGGCAGCGCTGAGCTGAGAAATAGGAAGACCTCGATTTTAGGCATCATTCCACAACCTCAGTGTCCATGGCCACATCATCGTACCTTTCAGAACCTCTGTTCATTGAGAAGAAAATTCAGAAATGGTCTAATCATGACAATTTGTTCAGTAAATATTTGAGTGCTTATTATGTGCTTGGCCCTGGAAGAATTGGCAGTCCCAGGCCTGGCAATGGGGTGGTAGCAGGTCAGTTCAGGTGCATTCTTCCTGCTCCTTCTGCTGTACACAGGGGAGCTAAACTATATTGTTTCAGTTTTTTAAAAAAGCATTGATCACTTTTTTAGCCTTCTTTACAATTTTATTTACATTAAAATATATGATTCTCACGCCTGTAGTCCTAACACTTTGGGATGCCAAGATGGGTGGATCACTTGAGGTCAGGAGTTCGAGACCAGGCTGGCCAATATGGTGAAACTCCGTTTCTACTAAAAGTGCAGATATTAGCCGGGTGTGGTGGCATGTGCCTATAGTCCCAGCTACTCCGGAGGCTGAGGCAGGAAATTTGCTTGAACCTGGAAGGCAGAGGCTGCAGTGAGCTGAGAGCGCACCATTGCACTCCAGGCTGTGCAATAGAACGAGACTCTGTCTCAAAAAAAAAAATATATATATATATCTATATATATGTATATATATATATATCACACACACAATCTGCATACATAATTCATGTACAAATGAAAGTTGTGGTTGGGTGCAGTGGCTCACGCCTATAATCCCAGCACTTTGGGAGGCCAAGGTAGGTGGATCATGAGGTCCAGAGATCAAGACCATCCTGGCCAACATGGTGAAACCCAGTCTCTACTAAAAATACAAAAATTAGCTGGGCATGGTGGCATTCACCTGTATTCCTAGCACTCGGGAGGCTGAGGTAGGAGAATTGCTTGAACTCTGTCTAAAAAATAAAATTCTGAAACAAATTTGACATACTTGTCTCTAAAACTTTATTATAAAAATTAAGTAAAATAAGGCCAGGCGCGGTGGCTCACGCCTGTAATCCCAGCACTTTGGGAGGCCGAGGTGGGCGGATCACGAGGTCAAGAGATCGAGACCATCATGGTCAACATGGTGAAAACCCCATCTCTACTAAAAATACAGAAAAATTAGCTGGGTATGGTGGCACGTGCCTGTAATCCCAGCTACTCAGGATGCTGAGGCAGGAGAATTGCCTGAACCCAGGAGGTGGAGGTTGCGGTGAGCCGAGATAGCACCACTGCACTCCAGCCTAGGTAACAAGAGCAAAACTCCGTCTCAAAAAAAAAAAAAAAAATTAAGTAAAATATCAGGACAGGGTCTACCAGCAGTAAATGTTAATAAATAAAACACAGGGTATAACTATTAGAGAATATTTTTGCCCAACATGGGGTGCTATTTAAAAAAATTTTAAAGAACGTTTGTTATTTTCACCAAAACAAATGTTCAAAAGGACCTGAGAATAATTTATAAAAGGAAATAAGCTACACAGTAGTTACAAAATCATGGCTTGGTTATATTCAACTCATTTACAGCTAGTTGTAATTTTTTAAATCCATGGAAACATTTCCACATAAGCAGAAAAGGCCTACCTGGTTGAAAGCCACTTAGAAGACAATGGGGGCTGGGAGAAAGCCTCCCCGAAATTTGAAAAATGAAAAGAAATGCTTTAAGATACATGTAAAGTTACAGAATCAGTCTGTGGTTAAGCAAAATTATCACAGTGTGAAAAATCTCACTATAGAGACTGTCTCGGCCACAGGACCAGAAAAATCTCAAATTGCAGTTTCTTTTACCCATCTCTATATGAGGGACATCCTTGCCTCAGAGACCAGAGTTATCTGAAATTTCAGGGCAAACACCTCCTCTTTGTTGGTCTCTACTTAGATGGATACTGCCATTTTTTACACTGGAGACTTTTTCTTCTGTGGTTTTATGGCTGACTCTCATGATTGGCATTTCCTCTCTATCAGTGTTATTATTAAAGGCAAGTTTACAATTTGGGAGCTAGCCTGACTCTTTGAGGTCACTTTGTATATCAGTGCCTAGAGCAGTGCTTGATAGTAAATATTACTTGACTGTATCTCTGCTGTGAACTATTATGAATTTAATTCTCAGGAACTAGTTCCTTCTCTCTCATTTCTAAGTTACAGGCCTTGGGTGGGAACTGAGGGGTAGTGGGAAGGTGACACTGTGTCATCTGAGGCCCGACAAGAGTGCTGTACTGACTTACCATGTGCTTCCTTGTGTTGAGCTGGAGTCTCTCTACCTGAACTCTCCCATGGCTCTCATTAGAGCCCGAGGAGACTGAGGTGGTTGGAGGTACCCCCTGGGCTTTCTTCTTGCCCTTTTCTCCTGTCTGGAAGTAATGAAGGACCTGGCTTACCCACCCCTCGGTCTTTGTCCTTTGGAGATCGGCCATGTGGCCTCTTCTCTGAGTTTGCTTTCTGATTCCCAGAAAGATCCTCTCACAACATTTTCTTCTTGCCAGGACCCGGGCCCTGCCCAGAGCCCAGATGTGCATTGGATGGGTACAGGAGCCCTGCGATCTGCACAGATATGGTCTCTTGCTTCACCTCTCAGGAGCGGCTCTGCTCTGGGGGACCACCTGGAGCCTCCCTATGAAATAGAAGCACGTGACTTCCTGGCTGGGCAATCCGGTACTTGCTGCCTGGCCTTAAGACCCCAGCCTTATGCCACACCTTTTGCATTTCCTGTAGTGTTGTCTTTTCACATCTGTCCTCTCATGAGAATCTTATTCTGTCCTGGCTCTTAATTCTGTGTCCTCTCCATCCATTCTATGACCCATATGTGGCTCACTCCTCCCCTACTACATCCCCTCTTACTACCCCTTTCCTGGCCCCAGTAGACTGAGGACATGTGAGATGGGTATTTAACAACATTCTGTACCTGCTCATGGGTCCAGGAATCCTCTACTGGGGGGAAGAGTGGGTTTCTCAGTGGGCTATCCAGAGCTGAGCCACTCTCTCATGGCTTTTTCTCCTTCAGATCCTCCTGCTGCCCAGATGCCTGCCCTTTTCCAGAGAGAGGGGTGCCCAGGAGACCAGGTAACAGCAACCAGGTCCCTGACAGCTCAGCTCCAGGTGAGCCACAGGACGTTCGTTCCTTCCTGATGTCTCCACATCACTGCCTAATGAGATAGTGCTGCTCCCCCATCCTGGGTTTCTCTGTCTAGTAACCTCACATCCAAAGACCCATGTCCCAGAGACCAGATAATCCCCTTTGAGCCCAGAGCTCTTCTGCTGGGTGATGGTCTTCCCTTTCATCTTTGCCAGGTCCATCCTGTACTCACACAGAGCCAATTTATTCCCCTTCCCTCCCCTTCCACCTCAAAGCTGGGAGCTGTGGACCAGCTCTAGGGCACAGTGTTTTTGCAGGAGACTATGACTTTCAAGGATGTGGAGGTGACCTTCTCCCAGGATGAGTGGGGGTTGCTGGACTCAGCTCAGAGAAACCTATACAGGGATGTGATGCTGGAGAATTATAGGAACATGGCCTTCCTGGGTAAGTAATTAATATCCTTGTGCTTATATCCGTCTTTATTTCTGCCTTCTTGGGTTGTTTTCTGCTGCATAGAAAGGGACCTGACCTGGTTTTAGATCCTGGCTCTGTAACTACTAACCAGATCATTTAATCCAGCATCTTGGTATCCCCTTTTGAAAAATGGGGCGAATAATGCCTGCCATTCTGGATTGTTGTAAAGATTAAAGGTGGCTGGATGTGGTGGCTCACACCTGTAATCCCAGCACTTTGGGAGGGCCAGGTAGGAAGATATCTTGAGCTCAGAGTTTGAGACCAGTCTGGGCAACATAGTGAAACCCTGTCTCTACAAAAAATACAAAAATACAAGCATGTGGTGCTCACGCTTGTCATCCCAGCTACTTGGGAGGCTGAGGCTGGAGAATTGCTTGAACCCAGGAGGTCAGAGCTGCAGTGAGCCAAGATCAAGCCACTGTACTCCAGCCCGGGTAAGAGAGTGAGAACCTATTTGAAAACAAGCAAACAAAAACAGTGGATTAAAGGTAGTATGTTTTAAGTTCCTAGTCCATTTAGGCATTCAAAAAATGTTGGCTGATGCAGCCAATTAAGTAGCCATGTTCTCACCTCCGGAAAATTCTAGTAATCTTTTTGCTGCCAACTTCTCTCAACCTCTCCTATCTCTGTCTGCTCAGGGCTATTTGAAATGACTGGGGTTCCTTCACTAGCTTTCACTGCCTGCCTTCCTGGCCTTTCCCACCTCCCCACCAGGACTTCAGGCCCAGAGGTCCTAGAGAGTAGTTCTGTGTCATCCATCTCCCTTCCCATCTCCCATTCCCTTCTCTTCTGCAGTGGGACCATTCACCAAACCTGCTCTGATCTCCTGGTTGGAAGCAAGGGAGCCGTGGGGCCTGAACGTGCAAGTAGCTCAGCCTAAGGGGAATCCAGGTGCTGCCCCTACAGGTGAGTTCCAGAGAACCTGCCAGGTCCTGCTCCTCCTGCTTTTACTTTTCTCTTTCTTAAGGTGAGGTACGTTACTGGGAATTTATTCCGTTGTTTGCTAGAAGGAAGATGTTTAACAGTGTTCCTAAGGGTGCTTGGGCCACTCTTCCATTCCATCCTGGCTGGCTTCTAAGAGGTCATTCATTTCTGACCATGGCTATTTTCCCATCCCCCTTCCCCAGCAGCCCTCTCAATAATAGTTCTTGCCTACTGGAGGGCTTCACTGTTCCTCTCTTCCACTCACTGGTGCTCCTCCTCAGCCCTGTGCCCTCACTCCTGGCCTGCACTCCTGCTGAATCCCCTGTACTCACCCCTTCCTGCTCTTAGGAGTCCTCATCCCACCCCTGTTCTTTCTTTTCTTGATCCTTCCTTCTGTAATAGGCTGATCTCTAGCCCTTTCAGCCAGGTGCTCCTTGGAGCCCCACCCCTTGGCTTTTGGGTACCTTTCTATAATGCCATGATTCTTCTCCTACTCTGGTTGTTTAACACTTTCTTTTTAATCCTTTTTATTTCCCTGCTGGATGTGATGTCTGCATATCTCTACCTGCCCTGCACATCTTGCTTTTCTCCTCCCTTCCCTGTTATCTGGGATAATCTTCCATGTTTTGCCTTATGTTTGACTATTTTGTAAAGGTATTGGCAGTCAGGCAAAAGCCTCACCACCCAGGCATTTTATTGCCCTTTGGTGCTTTCTGCAGTTCTAAGTATGGAAAAAGAGTACATTCTCTCTTGTTTTATTTTTTGTCAGGAGGTGACCTTCAAATTAAAACAAAGAAATTCATCGTAAATCAGGAACCTTTGGAAGGAGCAGAAACCTTAGCTGTGTCATCAGAATGTCCCGCAGCAAGTGTTTCTGAGGGAATTGGGCTCAGAGAATCTTTTCAACAGAGCAGGCTGAAGGATCAATGTGAAAACCCCATACAAGTGAGAGTTAAGAAAGAAGAGACTGATTTCAGTCACAGGACAGGAAAAGACTGTGAAGTATCAGGAGGTAATAGTCTTGACTTAAAACATGTTACATATTTGAGAGTTTCTGGAAGAAAGCAGTCCCTTAAACATGGCTGTGGCAAACACTTTAGAATGAGTTCACACCACTATGACTACAAGAAATATGGGAAGGGGCTCAGACACATGATTGGGGGCTTCAGCATACATCAGAGAATTCATACTGGACTGAAAGGGAGCAAAAAGGATTTGTGTGGAAAAGACTTCAGCCTTAGCTCTCATCACCAGCATGGGCAGAGTCTTCACACAGTGGGAGTATCTTTTAAGTGCAGTGACTGTGGAAGGACTTTCAGTCATAGCTCCCATCTTGCATATCATCAGAGACTTCACAGTCAAGAGAAAGCATTTAAATGTAGAGTGTGTGGGAAAGCCTTCCGGTGGAGTTCCAACTGTGCACGGCATGAGAAAATTCACACTGGAGTGAAACCTTATAAATGTGATTTATGTGAGAAAGCTTTCCGACGTCTGTCAGCCTATCGTCTGCACCAGGAAACCCATGCTAAGAAGAAATTTCTTGAATTGAATCAGTATAGGGCAGCTCTTACCTACAGCTCAGGGTTTGATCATCATTTGGGAGACCAAAGCGGAGAGAAACTCTTTGACTGCAGCCAGTGCAGGAAATCTTTCCACTGTAAATCATATGTTCTTGAACATCAAAGGATTCACACCCAGGAGAAGCCCTATAAATGTAACAAATGTAGGAAAACCTTTAGGTGGAGATCAAACTTTACTCGTCATATGAGGTTGCATGAGGAGGAAAAATTCTACAAACAAGATGAATGTCGTGAAGACTTCAGGCAAGCCCCTGACCACAGTCAGCCCCACAGTGCCCCCACTGTGGAGAAAACATTTTTGTGTCAGCAGTGTGGGAAAACTTTTACTAGAAAGAAAACTCTCATTGACCACCAGAGAATTCACACAGGTGAGAAACCATACCAGTGTGGCGAATGTGGGAAGGACTTTGCCTATAGGTCAGCCTTTATTGTTCATAAGAAGAAGCATGCCATGAAAGGAAAACCTGAGGGTGGGCCATCTTTTAGTCAGGACAGAGTGTTCCAGGTTCCTCAGAGCAGTCACACCAGAGAGGAGCCCTACCAATGCAGCCAGTGTGGCAAGGCCTTCCGCAATCACTCATTCCTCCTCATCCATCAGAGAGTTCACACTGGAGAGAAGCCATATAAGTGCAGGGAGTGTGGGAAAGCCTTCAGGTGGAGTTCTAATCTCTACCGACATCAGAGGATTCACTCTCTTCAAAAACAGTATGATTGCCATGAAAGTGAAAAGACTCCAGATGTGGAGCCAAAAATCCTCACTGGTGAGAAACGTTTTTGGTGTCAAGAATGTGGGAAAACCTTTACACGTAAAAGAACCCTTTTAGATCATAAGGGAATACACAGTGGAGAGAAGCGCTATAAATGTAATCTGTGTGGGAAATCATATGATAGAAACTATCGCCTTGTTAACCATCAGAGGATCCACACTAAAGAGAGACCTTTCAAATGTCAGTGGTGTGGGAAAGAGTTCATTGGGAGACAGACCCTTTCTAGTCACCAGAGTAAACACACCAGAGCAGCACAGGCTGAACGTAGCCCGCCTGGGCTATCTTCCTCTCAGGACACAAAGTTGAGATTGCAGAAATTAAAACCAAGTGAAGAAATGCCTCTCGAAGACTGTGAAGAAGCTTGCGACCAGAGCTCCAGGCTTGATGAGCTCCAGGACATAACCACTGGGAAAAAGTGCCACAAATGTAGCATATGTGGGAAAACTTTTACCAAGAGTTCACAACTCATTAGCCACAAGAGATTTCATACTCGAGAGAGACCCTTCAAATGCAGCAAGTGTGGGAAGACCTTCAGATGGTCTTCCAATCTGGCTCGGCATATGAAAAACCATATTAGAGATTAGCCCGGGGTCTGACAGTGACAATGGGAGTGAGTTCTCAGTCCCCTACTAGAGAACCCTTAATTTTAGGCAGTGTGGGGAAACCTTCACAAAGGGCCCAGCCCTTTCTATTTCGGAAGCTAGTGACAGAATCCCAAGGATTTAAAGGCTCGGGGAGTCTTCAGCCTGCCTGCTGGGATGTGACGCTGGGGAAATGCAGCAGCATGTTCTTTGGAGCCCTTCTGGAGACTTGGGCCCCTAGGATTGGCGTCTGTACCATAGCCTGCAGCTCCCCCTGTCAGGTCTCCTTCCACAACTCTGAAGAGAAAAACC
The DNA here is from genome assembly GCF_009761245.1 of Sapajus apella. Classification (NCBI taxonomy): domain Eukaryota; kingdom Metazoa; phylum Chordata; class Mammalia; order Primates; family Cebidae; genus Sapajus; species Sapajus apella. Next base: position 3,713,726 of record NW_022436978.1, read on the forward strand.
ATTGCCCTTTGTGGTTGGATAAAATGTCTGTGGCGTCACGGTCTGTGGCTTCTGGAAAGGGGCCAGTGGGATCCTAGATTTATCTTCGAGTTTGGCCTATGGCCATGCTTATTCTGTTGACTAAAAGCAGCAGCATCAAGAACTCCTAGTCTTCCCAAATGCCCCCTGGGGAGTTTTGGCTGGGGCTTTAGCCTTTCTAGCTAGCTTTTGGATATCTGCTAGGGGGTTAGAGTGGTCTCAGTGGCTGGTGGAGGACAGCAAGATGCTGGGCTCAAGCGCTTGGCATGTGGAGCTCTATCAGTACCCTGTTGCCATTCCTATCCCACAGGCCTGCACAGGCAGCAGTGGTCCATCTGTTTAACAGAAACGTGCTGATCACCTCCTCTACACCAGGCACTGGTGTATTTGTTGGACACCCAGCAGAGACCAGAACAGATGAAAATCCTGCCATCTTGGATCTTTATAGTTGACAAACAAATGGGATATTTAGTATTCCGGATAGTGATGTGTGTGTGGTAGACAAAGTGAATCAGAGAAGAGTGAGGGGGTGTGCTGGATTGGGAAGTCAATTGTGATTTTAAATAGTCTGATTAGGGAGGGCCTTAACTGAGAAGGTGAAATTTGAGCAAAGACCTGAAGGAGGCCAGGGAGCAAGCCAGATAGCTCTCTAGGGAGAGTTGCAGGCAGAGGAGATTGGGTCTTGTCTGATGTCCTCAGGATAGCAAGGAGGCCCCTGGGATGGAGTGCAGGGAGCCAGCTGGAAGGGGAGGAGAGGGGTCAGGGAGCGACGTGAGCCTCATGGGTCATTACGGGGGCTTGAGCTGCCTCAGAGGAAGGCAGAGAGCTTTTGGACAGTTTTGAGTTGAGGAGTGATATGATCTGAATCTGAATTACATTTTACAGGGGTTAACCATAGATCCAAAGACTCAGTAAAATGGAATGGTTGAAGGGCTTCTCATGAAGTTATCCTTGCTGCTAGTTCCCATAAGTCAGACTCCTCCTCACTCCATTTCTGAATTTTCTGTAGAATCCTTGGCCTCAGCAGATGTAAACGCTTAGCATTGTGTGCACATCTCTAGCCTCTGCACACTGCAGGTCCCCTCTCGCCCTCACATACCCCCTCTCACCTTCACATACCCCCTCTCGCCCTCACATACCCCCTCTCGCCTTCATATACCCCTCTCCATGTATGAGATCTGGTGCTGGCATCAGATTCAACCCAAAGGAACCAGCGCATGTGCCTGCTGCCCTCGGGAGAAAAGGGTGGTCTGTTCTGGGAGGAGCTCCCTCACTGGCCCACCTACTTGTCTTGAAGCAAAAAGCAAGAATCAATTACTTAAAGGCAAAAGATTGAAATTTCTAAAGTATGTGAGTAATCATTGCTTCTGATTATTGAAGATGTCAGATTATAAATGTAAGGATAAAATGTCTTAATGTCTAATAGTAGAGCAGTGTCCCCGACTGCATTTTACTGCAATTAGTAGGACCCATTCATGGAGCTGGTCATTTCTTATAATGAGGAGAAACCAACCTGGAAGATGTCTTTTTCAGTAGAGTACAGAGTAATCTTATCCTCTCTGGATTGTCATGAGCAGGTGAGAATGAAGGCTCTGATATGGTGTAGTGGTATCACAGGATGGTTGGGACAGGGCAGACGTCTCCTGTTGGTGTTCTGATGCCTGTTCAGCTTTGTCCTCAGGAAGGTTTGATCATCTTGGTTCTGCCATCCTCTTGCCTTCCTATGGCAGCAGCTGCTCATGGCAGTGAAGATGTCCCTTCACTGTCCCAAAACTGGCAGTAGAAGTGGCTGGGCAGAGGCCAGAGTTACAGGAAGGGTGTTGGCATCATCAGATCTGGGTTCCAGGCATGGTGTGCCTTTTCGTGATGGGAATGATCTTGGGCAAGTTAATGAACCTCTGCATCACTCTGTGTGAAGTTAGAGTGCTTGTCTGTGTTACCTGACTCCTGAGATTGGTAAAAGAGGGCTTGGTTTACCAGGGCTCTCTGTTAGATGGTTAACCTCTAGGACCAGGACCCTCACAGAGGTGCAGCTTCCATGTCAGTTGGTGTTGTAACTATGGCAATGCCCCTTTCTGTCCACATTTTTAGCACCCCCTACCCCTATCTCTGCCCCTTTTGCCATGGGGCACCTTGTAAAGTTCTTGCCCCAGTATAGGGATATTTTTCCTGTTTTTTTTTTTTTTTTTTTTTTCTTTTGAGACAGGGTTGCCCAGGGTGGAGTGCAGTGGCAGGATCACAGCTTACTGGAGCCTTGACCTCCCAGGCTCAGGTGTCTCACTTGAGCCTCCTGAGTAGCTGGGACTACAGGTGTTTGCTACCATGCCAGCTATTTTTAAATATTTTTTCTGTGGAGACAAAAGTTTAATTTTTTTTCCTTGTTGCCCAGATTGGTCTGAAATTCCTGGACTCAAGCAGTCCTCCCATCTCTGCCTCCCAAAGTGCTGGGATTATAGGCGTGAGCCACTGTGCCTGACCTATTGTCATTTTTATAGAATGAAATGTTCTTATTTTTAAACATTCTAATCAAATTTTAAAATGTGCAAAGATGAAGTGAAAAACAAATTATTTTATCCTGAAGTAAGCCATTTATATTTGGGTTTATACTGATGCCATTTGTCCAGTAACCTGAGTTTTCAAATAATTTTAGTTCCATAAGTACTATGTGATAATTACATAAATATTAATAAATTCAGATTAGCTGAAAGGGGAAAAAAATAAAAGCCTCACTACTTGGTGCTAACTACTAAAGATTTTTGCAGAATCAGTGTTGGATTTGGCTTTCCTGTCCCCTCCCCACCCCAACCCCCTGGCGTGTTCTGCCTTGTTCTGCCTCCCTTCACCTGGAGTGCCACACCCCTGTCTGTGCCAGTCCAGCTCTTCATTCTTCAAGGCCTGACCTTGTCTGACCCCCATGCCTCTAAGCCCCGGGCCCCACATCTCTTGATGCCTGTGTCAGGTGGTGGTTGTATTTTTGGTTATGCCTATCACCATAGCTAGACCAAGCACTCTGGAAAGCAGGGTTGGGTGCTTATTTATCTGTTGCCATGCAGAAGAGATCTTGCACAAAATTTCCCGTTAAGAAATCAGGAACTGAATTTAGTTTGGCTAAGTCAGGGTTGGGGTTATTTTAAGGGGCTGTGGAGTGAAATGTTGACTGGAAGCCACCCACAGGCACACACCTGCTGGTTAGGAACCTGGCTTTGGGTGGTTCTGAGCTTTATGGTTCTTGTTGACAAGTTTCTGATTGCCCTAGTCTGAGCACCAGATCTCATCTTGTATCTCATCCTGGCCTGGAGAATATTCAGGTTCTTTCCAACCTTATCCACCTTTTCCCCACTCCCTTGGAGGAACTGAAGTTGGGGTTGAGGAGAGCCAGATGGGCTGGAGTAGGTCTCTGAAGGTCCTTCTGTCACCTGTTCAGTGAGGTGTGCCCCACCCCTGCTGCCCCACCCCAGCCTAAGGCTGACCAAGACTCCGACCAGAGGCATGTGCAGAGGACAAAGCATGGGAAATGTGAAATAATACAGACCATCTCACACTCATCAAGCTGGCACATTTTTGAAAGCCCCTGTGTGTAAGTGTGTGGAACAATGATAATTCACACTGCTTTTGAAGTAGAAATTGTGAGAAATACTGTGTCAGGTGATTTGCAAAATCTTGTAAGGTTGTGTGCACTTAACCACCCCGCAGCTGTACTCCTGGACACATCCTAGAGGAGCGCCATGTGAACAGAGAAATGAGTTTAAGACTATTCATGGAAGTATTGTTTAGGTAGCAAGATTGGGAAAAGCCTGCATTTCATCAGCAGAAGAATGGATAAATAAATGGGTTGGTTTTGGTCCTTGGAAAGTGAATATGAAAGTTATGTCTCAACACAGATATATGAAAAATTATGCAGAGAAAGTTGCAGAAGCTACACATAAGTTACTGTTTGTGTAAAGTTAAGCATACTGTGTATCTGTGGGCACATTACTTCAACTTACTTGTTTTTCACTTTTTCTGTAAAATGGGATAGTAGTGGCAATCTCACAGTGTGATTGGGGGTGGGGGGCAGTCAGTGAAGTAATGCATGTGAAATACTTAGAATAGTGTCTGGCATGTAAGCATTGTGGACATATAGAAAGTGTTATTGTTTTGCACAGTAATCTCTTTCATGTGGATTCAATTAATATGAATTGAGCATAAAGTCACGTATTGGAATGATGTGTGCAAGTCACCATTCTGCCTTCCTAAGGCAGGAGAAGGTGATGGATTTGGGGAGGGTAATAGGAGCTTCAGTTGTGTTTTCTTTCTTTTTAAAAATTGATGCAGAGGCATCAGAATGTTAAGATTTTAACAGGCTAGTGTGGTGGGTTCTTTTTAACTGTTTGCTTAAAGTATTTCAAAGTAAAAATATTCCTTAAGCACGGTCTCTGACATCTTATGATTTTATAGAAATCCCTGCCAGGTACATGATGTTACTTAGAGTGAGCCACCTAATCTTTCAAAGGTTCCATTTCCTCACCTGCAAAAATTCGGAGTGTCAGAGGTGTTTGAACCAGAGCAACTCCATCTTGAACAGAGGCTGGATAAAATAAGGCTGAGACCTACTGGGCTGCATTCTGAGGAGGTTAGGCATTCCAGGTCACAGGATTAGATAGGAGGTCAGCACAAGATACAGGTCATAAAGACTTTGCCAATAAAACAGCATGTGGTAAAGAAGCTGGCAAAACCCACCAAAACCAAGATGGAAATGAAAGTGACCTCTGGTTGTCCTCACTGCTCATTATACTGTAATTATAATGCATTAGCATGCTAAAAGACTCCCACCAGTGCTGTGACAGTTTACAAATGCCATGGCAACATCAGGAAGTTACCCTATATGGTCTTAAAAAGGAGAGGAATCCTCAGTTCTGGTAATGGCTCACACCTTTCCTGGAAAACTCATGAATAATCTACCCCTTGTTTAGCATATAATCAAGAAATAACCATAAAAATAGGCAACCAGCAGCCCTTGGGGCTGCTCTGCCTATGGAATAGCTATTCTTTATTTCTTTACTTTCTTAATAAACTTACTTTCACTTTGTGGACTCACCTGAACTATTTTCTTGAGTGAGGTCCAAGAACTGTCTCTTGGGGACTGGATCAGGACCACTTTCTGGTAACAGGAGCAATACAAATGGCTGTTAGTAAAGAAATGGTTAAGTAACTAGTACGTCTATGAAGGAATACCAGGCAACAGTTTTTTTAAAAATGAGGATGTTCTCCATATACTGACACACAGTCACCAAGACATGCACTTTATAGGAAATTATAAGCTCCTCCTTGCCTAAATCGCCTTGATTTTGCTTAATAAGGGAAGCCAGAAGCTATAAACTCATAATTTTAATGAAGAAATGGAATCCAGAGGATGGAGATGCTTGTCAGTCATTCACTTTATTAGGTAGATGAGGAAAAGGGGAGTAAATATTTGCATGCCAGCTACCACACCTTTTAAAGTTGATGCTAACCCTGCTAAGAACAGCAAGGAGATTTTATATCAGCCAGGTTTTAGTTGCCAGAAACCACACCAGTTATCTTAGCAGAGAACTTACAAAGAAATGTCCTATATTTAAGTAGCTGAAAAGAAGAAAATGCCAAGGTGTGTTGGAGGTAGCAACTGTTAAGTAGCCTCCACCCCAGAACTGGGGGAGCTGGAATAGCGTCTCCCCATGTTTGATGTTTGTCTGCTAACAGTTTTCAAGCTCTCCCCCTTAACGTGCTCGCAACTGGACAAGCTGAAAAAACCCAGGCACATCCTCTTTGCACCAGAGGGGAAGTTCAAACTATGCAAACCCTTGCTGTCACAAATGCACTGAGCTCTCCTAACCACAAGAAAACCCAGAGCCACTTGCCCTTCCTTTCATTGAAGCCCAACTGACTGGCTTGGGTGCCTGCTTTGCTTCCCCTAAAAAGCCTCATGAATAGTAAACTTCTTCATAACCTCTTGGTATCTGCAGTGTCATCAGTTTCAACATCCGAACCAGTTTTGGGTGATGGTAGTTTGTTGATCCCACCCCACGTGGGGCAAAGTGCAAAGCAGGAACACAGAGACGTGGCTAGAATTGTTGAAAGGCAGGATATTGGAAGAGAGGCCTTGTGGAGCTGAACTCATACCTATGGAGGAGGGGTGGGTTGCTGGACTGACATAGTATCTGAGCCCAGGGAGGGTCCCTGTGGCCTTTGGATCCGTGCTTCTGTGGAGAGGTCCCAGCTACTGACGATGGGACAGGGAGTAGAAGGGAGGGTCACAATGAGACTTTGAATGTTGGTTAACCCCTTTCACCTGAAGAACGTGTAATGGCCTTCCCTGAGGTATATGTCTTCCAGATGTCCACTGACATTGCTCAGGACCTATTCCCACCATCTCTTTTTGCTTTTTGCTTTTTTTTTTTTGAGGCAGGGTCTCACTGTCACCCAGGCTGGAGTGCAGGCATGATCTCAGCTCACTGCAACCTCTACTTTCCCAGGTTCAAGTGATTCTCCAGCCTCAGCCTCCTGAGTAGCTGGGACTACAAGCACACACCACCAAGCCCAGCTAATTTTTATATTTTTGTAGAGACAAGGTTTGGCCATGTTGCCCAGGCTGGTCTTGAACTCCTGGCCTCAAGTGACCCACCTGCCTCAGTCTCCCAAGGTGCTGGGATTGCAGGTGTAAGCCACCATGCCTGGACTCCTTTTTTAAAAATTATTTTTTAATTTTTCATAGAGATGGGGTTTACACTTTGTAATGGGGCTGGTCTTAAACTTCCAACTTCAGGGGATCCTCCCACCTCAGCCTCCCAAGATGGTGAGATTACAAGTGTGAGTCATGGTTCCCAGCCCCTTCTTTGCTTTTAAACTTACAGCAAACTACAATTTGATTTGATTTATGTTCCAGTAAGGCTTCAAAGAGTGACGTGCATGCTGGACACAGTGGCTCATGCCTGTAATCCCAGCACTTTGGGAGGCCGAGGCAGGTAGATCACAAGATCAGGACTTCAAGACCAGCCAGCCTGGCCAACATGGTGAAACCCTGTCTCTACTAAAAACAGCAAAAATTAGTCGGGTGTGGCAGCACATGCCTGTAATCCTGGCTACTGGGGAGGCTAAGGCAGGAGAATCGCTTGAACTCAGAAGACAGAAGTTGCAGTGAGCCAAGATCGTGCAACTGCACCCCAGCCTGGGCAACAGAGCAAGACTCCCTCTCAAGAAAACAAAAATGAAGTGCAAAGTGTGACTGAGGAGATACAGTACTCTCCAAATTGCATAATTTTGCCAATTTTTACAAGCAGAAACCTGGGGAATCTGTAGAGATGGATCTCAAGGGTGTCACAGGCATTGGAATGAGAGCAACTCCATGTTGAATAGGGGCTAGGTAAAAGTGTCAGAGGTGTTCAAATCAGAGTGACTCCATTTTGAGTAAAGGCTAGGAGAAAGAGGCTGAGACTTGCAGGGCTGCATTCTCAGGCAGGCATTCCTAGCCTGTAGATGTTTATGGTTAAGGGAACAAATTAATACTGTTTATTAAACAGACCCAGACTTGGGAGTGTCCAGATATCCTGATAGCTGGAGAACAAAGGCATTCCTAATTTTCCTTTAAAAATAATAATGATTCTTGAAAAACAATTAAGTGTTGAAAACAGATGCTCAGTGCTGCAAAGAAAAAGCACTGAGACAAAGTATCTCTCAGTAAGGCAATTTTACTTTCTGCAGAAAGAGTGCTCCTGATAGCTACCTTCCACCAGAGTACAATGAACAAAGGAAAAGCAGACATATTTATCCCTTTGGGATCATCCTTACTGCTGTGTCTGATCTCTGTTGGTTGGAGCCAGACCTCACAATCTGAAACTGAACCTGATTGGGTAATAACTAAGCTTTCTTGAATAGGTAAAGGCAATGGAGAACAAAAGGAAAAGAGGAAGTCCAAGTAAGAAAGGGACAGGAAGTTGCTTGTGAAAGGACTTAGAAAAGTAATAGCATAAATATCTTGGTTAAGGTACAAGGACATAGAATGTGCTACTTGCCTGTGAGCATGTCTAGCACAAGTGTCTAGGTTAAGGTACAAGGATACAGAATGTACTATGTGCCTGTGAGCGTGTCTAACAGCTATGCGGGATAGGGCTTAATGAAGAGATATTAGCCAAAAGCAAGAAGCTTTGAAGAAAGTCTAAAACAAACTATTATTTCTAACACTTATGATTTATTCTTTAACAAGAAAGGAAACTTTGAAGAGGATCTTTTCTACTTCCCACATAAAGAAAATCCTTTATCACAAACGCTTATTGCAGAGCACGTCTCCCCATATATACAAGCATTGTACCTAGGGTGGACGCGTTCCTCCTCTTACTTTCAGGAACGTCCTACTCTGTCTATGGAGTAGCTGTCCTTTCACCAACTTTCTTAACATATTAACTTGCTTTTGCTTTGTGCTGAGGATTCACCCTGAATTCTTTCTTGCATGAGATCCCAGAACCCTCTCTTGGGGTCTGGATTGGACCCCTTTCCTGTAAAATATTTCTGGTGAACACAGAAGGGAGAAAAACCCTGACCCAATGGCTACTTTTGGGTAAGTGTTGGGGTCCTATAACATATTTCTGGTAAACCACGGAAAGGATGATACTGAAGAACGCCCCCCGACCCCAAGGAAATAGACTGCAGCACTCACTGGATGACTTTGGGCAAGTGATGGGGTACCCAAGTAAAGAATGGGATTGGGTTAGAGGCCCAACTTCGAGGGGTTAGAGTTTCTTCTAAGACAGAGTAAGTTAGAGGCCCCTCTTAATAAAAAGCAAGGACAATTGACTGACCTCAGGTTAGAGGCTACTCCATCCTACTCTGTCTTTGGAGTAACTGTCCTTTCATCACTTTACTTTCTTAAACTTGCTTTTGCTTTGCACTGTGGACTGGCCCTGAATTCTTTCTTGCATGAAATCCAAGAACCCTCTCTTGGGGTCTGGATCGGGACCCCTTTCCTGTAACAAAAGGAGGCTGAGACCTATGGGGCTGCATTCCCAGATGGTTAAGGCATTTTAAGTCACAGGATGAGACAGGAGGTCAGCACAAGGTCCAGGTCATAAAGACTTTGCTGATAAAGCAGGTTGCAGTAAAGAAGCTGGCCAAACCCTACCAAAACCAAGATGGTGATGAGAATGACCTCTGGTCATCCTCACTGCTACATCCCCACCAGCGCCATGACAGTTTACAGATGCCATGGCAACATCAGGAAGTTACCCTAAATGGTCTAAAAAGGGGAGGCATGAATAATCCACTCCCTTTTTAGCATAGTATCAAGAAATAACTGTAAAAATGGGCAACCAGTAGCCCTTGGGGCTGCTCTGTCTATGGAGTAGTCATTCTTTTATTTATTCCTTTATTTTTGTAATAAACTTGCTTTCTCTTTATGGACTCACCCTAAATTCTTTCTTATGTGAGCTCCAAGAACCCTCTCTTGGGGTTTGGATCAGGACCCCTTTTCGGTAACAAGGGTGCAGGATCATCATGGAAGGAATATGAAGTCAAAATTCATTGATATGGGATAAGTAAGCAGAGATTTGTGGTTCATTGTTTTTTTGTTTTTTGAGAGGGAGTCTCGCTCTGTCACCCAGGCTGGAGTGCAATAGTGAGATCTTGGCTCACTGCAAGTCTCCTGCCTCAGCCTCCTGAGTAGCTGGGATTACAAGCTCACGCCACTATGCCTGGCTCATTTTTGTATTTTTAGTAGAGATGGGGTTTCAGCATGTTTGTCAGGCTGGTCTCAAACTCCTGACCTCATGATCTGCCTGCCTTATCCTCCCAAAGTCCTGGGATTACAGGCATGAGCCACTGCGCCCACCTGTGGTTCATTGTTATAACGAGAAGCTGAGAATGGCTCTGTACGTTTACTTGTGGGTTGTTGAGATATGGACCCACTGTAATCCCAGTTTGGGAGGCTGAGGTGGGAGGACTGCTTGAGGCCAGGAGTTTGAGACTGGTTGGGCAATATAGTGAGAACTCATCTCAAAAAGATAAAAAATTGTATATGTATATATATATATATATATATCTCCAAACATAACCTGCACTAAATGAGTTGAAATGCCAGAACTTCGTTGGTGTACCATAGGGAAAGATATGTAAACGCTTAGGGAGATAAAAATGCATGAGTGTATTTATCATGTAAATACCTGCTCACACACCCAGGGAGGGTCCAGAGGACACTCCTTTCATCAAGACTATGAGAAATAAATTCATGTAGAGAGTGCCAGATATTCTACACAGGCCACATTACAGTGTGAAATGCAATCTGAAGTGCAGTGGGACTGATGGAATCCTGAGGCAGGGACATATGGTAACAGTCAACAAAGACACGATTGGTTTGGTGACTGCAATGGACAGTGCAGCCAAAGCAGGACCTTGAATAGTCTGACCCACAGAGATCCATGATGTTGGCCTGCTGACCATAGTGTCCTGAGAACTAAAATGGATGGGCTGTCTACTAAAGTTTTACTTGATCTAAATAAGTAGGAAAGCTCCAAGTCTGGTGAACAGAGAAGTCTGACCTAAATTACCAACACAGAGTTATAATCCCTCAATCAATTCCAAGTCTTGGTCTAGTTCACAGACCCAGAACTTCTCGAATAAAGGATAGGCCAGGTCCCTTCAAGGCAGGACCCTGCTGCACTGAGAATAATTTATACTTTTCATCTTTCTAGACTTCCCCAAAGGCACCCAAGGCCATTTATCTGAGTGTGCATTGGGAAGGGCAAATAATTAGACTTTTCTGAGATAATCAGCCTCTAGTTCTGAACTAGCAGTAATTACAGGAGACTCAAAATGCCACCATGGTTCCTCAAAGTATGAGTGTATGGAGACCAGGCAATCAATGGACCTTTTGGCTTAGTAGATTCCTGACCCCATCCTATCGTCATTGCCCTGGTTCTAGAATGCATAATTAGAATAGACAGAGTCAACAATGTGCAGAATCCCACATTGGTTCCCTGAGCCATACGGTGAAAGTAATTCTGGTAGAAAAGGCCAAGTCGGGGCCGGGCGCGGTGGCTCAAGCCTGTAATCCCAGCACTTTGGGAGGCCGAGGCAGGTGGATCACGAGGTCAAGAGATCGAGACCTTCCTGGTCAGCATGGTGAAACCCCGTCTCTACTAAAAATACAAAACATTAGCTGGGCGTGGTGGCACGTGCCTGTAATCCCAGCTACTGAGGAGGTTGAGGCAGGAGAATTGCCTGAACCCAGGAGGCGGAGGTTGCGGTGAGCCGAGATTGCGCCATTGCACTCCAGCCTGGGTAACAAGAGTGAAACTCCGTCTCAAAAAAAAAAAAAAAAAAAATGGCCAAGTCAAAGCCACTATAGCTTCCTCATTCACAAACATAGTAAAGCAAACTAATACTGCATTCCTGGAGAGATTGTCGAGATTGGTGCTGCCATCCAAAACTTGGAACCACATCCCCACTCAGCTCGCCCACTCAACCTGTGCAGAAGACAGGTGGATCTTGGAGAATGACAAGCGGATTATTGTAAACTTAATTGACTAGCGACTCCAAGTGCAGGTGCTGTTCCCACATGTGGTTTCAGTGCTGAGAAAACAACACATCTGACAACCGGTGTGCGGTTGTTACTGAGCCAGGTCCAGGTTCATTCTGTTCTTACACAGTAAATAGATCACTGTGACACGGGTTTTGCAAAAGAGAGAAGAATTACTCACAAGGCTGTCCAGTGAGGAGATGGGAGAATGGCTGTCAAATCCACCTCCCCAGAGATGAGGCTTAGGGAGATGTATAGGTTAGGGAAGTAGGGTGGTCTACAGCATGGGAAAAGGTGATTGGCAGTGGGGAAAAATGCAGTCATAATCGGGGTTCACAGGACATATGTATAGAAAATGGTGGTGTTAACATGATCTAAGGGTGGAGTTTTTGGCCTTCTGATGTCAAAAGGCTAGCTTTTGGGCATGTGCACAGGCCCAGTTTAAGCGCTGGCAGTCTTAACCATTTGAACTGGATAGGAGCTGCCCCAAGTTCCTGAAAAATAACTCAAGTGATTGTTATGGTGACTTATAAATGTTATCTATAAGGCAGCACGTGAAGGTTGAGTGACAGTGTTCAGTAGCACGGCCTTCAGCTACTGTGGTCTTCAGCTTCATGGGGAAAAAAGATAACAAAGAGCAAGCTACCAAAAGCAAGCAGGGCAGCCAAAGTGTGGCGCACCTGATCCAATGATCCCCTCTGCTGCCCAGTGACCCATTTGGTGAATGGTTCTTTCTCCATATCTGTGAGTAAAGGCCATCAAGAACACTTTGCTTTCAGCCAGATACACCTTCCCCACGCTATCTCAAGGCTACCTCAACTCTGCAGCCAGGCTCATGATCTGGTTCCCAGTTCCTCTAAGAACTTTTACACCCTCAGGGTGACACACTGGTCCATTATATTGATGGCACCATGGTCACTGGACCTGGTGTGCGGGAAGCAGCAACTGCTCTAGGCATGTTGGGAGACACATAAAATGACTGTGTGGGAAATAAACCCACAACGTGGCCAAGGGCAAGTCAAGTTTCCAAAACCTCTTTCTCTCTCTCTCTTTTTTCTTTTTTTGAGATGCAATCTCACTCTGTATCCCGAGCTGGAGTGCAGTGACGTGATCTTGGCTTACTGCAACCTCTGCCTCCCAGGTACAAGTAAATCTTCTTGCTCAGCCTCCTGGGACTATAGGCGCCTGCCACCTCACCTACACGGGGCTTTTTTTGGGGGGTAGAGACTGTATTTTACCGTGTTAGCCAGGCTGGTCTCAAACTCCTGACCTCAAGTGATCCTCCCACCTCGGCCTTCCAAAGTGCTGGGATTACAGGCATGAGCCACTGAGCTCGGCCTCTTTTCTCTCTCTTTCCAATAGTTATGTTCTATATGTTTAAAAGGGGCACAAGAGACAATTTCATATGTGATTTTCTGGATCACATGATAATTCTACATTTAACATTTTGGGGAAATGCCAAACGGTTTTCCAAATGCCTGGGAATCTCAGCTCCAGTTCTCAGCCCTCAGCAACCACTCATCCTCTCTGGGGCCTCAGTGCTGCCTTCCAAGGTCTGGAGCTGCCTTGAGACCTGATCAGAACTGGCTTTTTTGCCAGATCTAGCGCCTGTGTGCCATAGCTGACCCAAAGTTAGAACCTAAGCAACGCCATCTTAAACCCTGCACCCTGCAACCACCAAGAAAAACCGTTTCTCCAAAAATAAGTTGTCACTGCTGCCCCATTTCCTTTGTGATCACTGCTTGCTGCCCCGTTTTCCTTGCGATGACTGCTGACGTTGGCTTCTGTGAAAAAGGGCTAGCTTGCTCTGCATAACGCTGATTGCAAAAAAGAACCCCGTGTCCCACCAGGATTTGGGTTTTCTGCTTAAATCCCTTGCTCCCCCTGAGCTCGGGGCCACGGGTTGGAGAGACACTAGTCCTCTGTGGTCGCCGGCAATAAATGACCCTCTGAACTGCCTTACTTTTGTCTCAGTGGTGATTCTGTACTCGCTCAGTTACAACACCTGATGTTCAAGGTCATTAGGAATTTCAAGACCCTGACAGCAGAGTAAGAGAGCAGGCGGAGGCCCTTCTAAGTGTGGGACCCAGCAGGGCTGCCCAAGCTGCCTGCCTGTGAAGCCAGCCCTGCCTGATGGAGATGCTTTTGCCATGGTGAGAGGGAACGTGCGTTCATGGTTCTCCACTTTCCCACTCTCTGTCTCCAGGTCCAACTTCTCCAAGGGCGGGATCTAGAATTTGTTCCCTGAATCTTCTCCCATCTCCCTCCCTGGGCGTTTTGCTCATAACCCCACCAGACCCCCCAGGAATGGCCTGACATGGGCTCTGGGAATAGAACATGTGTTCTCAGAATGGCTCTCTGAGACTTCATTGAGTTGTCTGTCCTATTTTATTTCCTCAACAAAATGTCCATATCCACAACCTCCTCTTCTGTCTCAGTGGGAAAGATGAAAAGAATGATGAGGCTTAGGACAGGCTCAGTGGCTCATGGCAGTAATCCCAGCACTTTGGGAGGCCGAGGTGGGCAGATCACCTCAGGTCGGGAGTTTGAGGCCAGCCTGAACATGGTGAAACCCCACCTTTAGTAAAAATAAAAAAATTAGCCAGGCATGGTAGTGGGCACCTGTAACCCCAGCTATTCGAGAGGCTGAGATAGGAGAATCACTTGAACCTGGGAGGCGAATGTTGTGGTGAGCTGAGATCATGCCACTGCACACCAGCCTGGGTGACAGAGTGGAAAAAAAACAGAAAAGAATGATGAGTCTTAGCATCCCAGGAAGCTTTGGGTGGTGAGAGATGGAGAGTATCACTTTCCTTCCTGTGGTACTTCAGTTTCCAGTCTCCTTGTTAGAATGCTGCAAAGCTGGCCTGCTGAGGTCTTCTGTGATCTCCTGTGCTTCCTGCATTTCCACCTGAAAACAAGCCTGCTGCAGAGATTAATCCATGAACAGAATTTTAATGAAAAGGAAGCAGACGCAAAGGAATCCATGGTGTATGACTCCACCAACTTAAAGTGAAAAACACACACAACAAAGAGCAGGCACGATGCTGCTTTGCCAGCTGGTTCCCTGTTGGGCTCTGCCACCCAGGGATGTAAGAGGGAAGCTGGGATGCTGGAGGACTGGAGCGTGAGGATTAATTTTAGGTGTCAACCTGGCTGAGCCACAAGTTGCCCAGGTATTTGGTCAAACGTTATGCTGGGTGTTTCTGTCAGGTTGCTTTGGGTGAGATTAACATTTAAATTTGTGGACTTGGAGGAAAGCAGATTGCCTGCTATCATGTGGGTGGGCTTCATCCAATCACTTGAAGACCTGAAGAGAACAAAAAGTCTGGCTGCCCTGGCAGGAGAGAATTCTTCCACAGACTCTGCCTTTGGAGTTCATGTGCACCATCCGCCAGTCCTTCTCCACGGCAGGTGCCACTGAACTCTCACTGGAATGTGTATTCTGGGTCTCCAGCCTGCTGCTCCACCCTGAAGATTTGGGACTTGCCAGTCTCTGTAATTCTATGAGCTAATTCCTTATCATGAATCTCTCTCTCTCCCTCCAAACACACACACACAACACACACACACACACACACACACACACCACACACACACACACACACACACACACACACAGAGAGAGAGAGAGAGAGAGAGAAACAAATGAGACACACACACACACACACACAGAGAGAGAGAAACAAATGAGTGTAGATATGTTCCAATAAAACTTCATTTACGGACATTGAACTTTAAATTTCAAGGGCTGGGCACGGTGGCTCATGCCTGTAATTTCAGCACTTTGGGAGGCTGAGGCAGCTGGATCACTTGAGGCCAGGAGTTCAAGACCAGCCTGGCCAACATGGCAAAACCTCATCTCTACTAAACACACACACACACACACAAAAAAAAAAAGAAAAAAAAATGTAGCCACGTGTGGTAGCTCATGGCTATAATCAGCTGGGAGGCTGAGGTGGGAGAATTGCTTGAACATGGAGGGCAGAGGTTGCTGTGAGCTGAGACGGCACCTGAGCAACAGAGCAAGACCCTGTCTCAAAATAAATAAATAAATAATCAATTTTATATGATCTTCATGTATACTCATTCATTTACTTATTGTCTGTGGTTGTTTTCACCCTTCAGGTCAGAAGTAGCCCACGACCTTTACACAGTGTTTACCACTGTTATAGACATCTTTTTGTGTGTATGTGTGTTTTTATTGTACTTTAGGTTCTGGGGTACATGTGCAGATCATGCAGGATTGTTGCATAGGTACACACATGGCAAGGTGGTTTGCTGCCTCCATCCCCTGTCACCTATATCTAGCATTTCTCCCCATGTTATCCCTCCCCGACCTCCCTACCCCCAACATCTTTAAATATAGTTTACTTTCATGTGTTTTTATATTTTATATAAATGAAATAATAAAGTATTGTCTGTCTTGCATTTTTTTGCTCAAAATTATGTTTGTCAGTTTTATGCATATCATTCATTGCATGTGGTGATGCCGTATTTTCATTATATTGTGGTATTCTGTGTATGATGAGATCACTGTGGAGCTCCAGCTCACTTTTTTTTTTTTTTTTGAGATGGAGTCTTGCTCTTTCACTCAAACTGGAGTATAGTGGCACCATCTCAGCTCACTGCAACCTCCACCTTCCAGGTTCAGGCAATTCTCCTGTCTCAGCCTCCTGAATAGCTGGAATTACAGACATGTACCACCACACCCGGCTGATTTTTGTATTTTTAGTAG
Organism: Sapajus apella; assembly: GCF_009761245.1. Classification (NCBI taxonomy): domain Eukaryota; kingdom Metazoa; phylum Chordata; class Mammalia; order Primates; family Cebidae; genus Sapajus; species Sapajus apella. The sequence goes on from NW_022436978.1 coordinate 3,730,003, forward strand.
AGACAAGATTTCGCCATGTTGGCCAGGCTGGTCTTGAACTCCTGACCTCAGGTGATCCACCAGCCTTGGCCTTCCAAAGTGCTGGCATTACAGGCTGAGCCACTGCGCTCAGCAATCCAGCCCACTCTCTATGGACAGTGGGCTCTGCCTAGTTTTTGCCTGGCTCACTGGAGATGGCCTATGTCCAGCTCTATGAAATAATGCCAAATTGCAGCAGGACTTTGAGTTCCTTTTAGCAACGCTTGATTGTGTCAGATCTCTCCATGTTCCCTAATATCACAGGCTTGCTGTGAAAAGCGACGCCTGGAATCTTGTCTTTGCTAGCAGCACCAGGGTTGTCTCCTTCAAAGGCTGTCTCTTAAGAGCCACAGCTCACAGTGGCCTTGGCTGAGGTGTATGGAGTGGCTGGTTTTTTCAGACTTGCAAGATACCAAATTATTCAACTGTTTGTGTGTGGCAGGCCAGTCAGGGGTCACCTGCATTAGCAACACTCTGTGTCCTTCCAGCTCTCCTTGTGCATTGGCCAGCTCCAGCCAGAGACTGCCTTTCCCACAGGACTTTGTTAAAAGTGGCCAAGAACGAGCCAACAAAACCACCATTCTGGATTCTCATCGTTTTCCTACTGCCCGAGACTTGGTTAAATTGTGATCCACCCTCCAAGCTAAAGCAGGCTGCAACCTGGCCAAACATTTCACATGAGGTGCCAGCCTCCCATCTCGAGGACAGGGATCCTGCTAAACATTCCACACTGCCCAGCACTGTCCCAACAGCAAGGAATTATCCAGTCCCACATGTCAAGAGTGCCAAGGTTAAGGAACACAGCTTTATTTTATTTTTATTCTTTTTGTGTGTGACAGAGTCTTGCCCTGTTGCCCTGGCTAAGGTACAGTGGTGCTATCTTAACTCACTGCAGCCTCCAACTCCTAGCCTCAAGTCATCCTCCCACCTTAGCCTCCTGAATAGCCAGTGCTATGGGTGTGTAACACCACACCCAGCTAATTGTTTTAAAAAACTTTTTTGTAGAGATGGGGGTCTTGCTGGGCTGGTCTTGAACTCCTGGACTCAAGTTATCCTTCTGTCTCAGCCTCCCCAAATGCTGGAATTACAGGCATGAGCCACAGTGCCAGACAGAAGCTGTGCTTTAGAAAGACATTCCTTTAGTCCAGGTCTGCTTGTGGTAAACTGTTTATCTTGAAAGTCTTCATAGTTTCCTAATTATTGAATAATTAGCTTAACATACAAATCTGAGGTGTCTGATTTTTTTTTCAGTATGTTAAATACATTATTCCATTAAACTTTATCATTTTTAATTTCAAGTCATCAGTTAGGCATTTTCTCTAGCAGTTTTCAAGGTTTGTCTTCAGTGTTTCATGGTTTTGCTGCAATGTATCTAAGTGTGGATGTTTTCAATCATCCTCTGTGGGATTCAGTGGCGTCCCTCACTCTGAGAATTCCTATCTTCCATCAATTTTGGGGAATTCTCAGCTTTATCTCTTGGATGTAGCCTCCCCTTTCCCTGCGTGATTCCCTAAAGCCTTGTCTGTGCTCTGTTGGAACTTTTCCTTAAGGAAGATTGCACTTCGGATCTTGATCGAGCTCACTTGGCCCCTCTGCTACTTGCATCTTGTGTGTGTGTGTGTGTGTGTGTGTGTGTGTGTGTGTGAGAGTGTGTGTGAGATGAAGTTTTGCTCTGTCGCCCAGGCTGGAGTGGCGCGATCTCAGCTCACTGCAACCTGGAGGTTACACCCGGCCTGCTACCTGCACCTTATCTGATGTTTAATTTGTTCATTGGGTTTTTATTTCTAATGATATTGTTCATCTCCAAAATAGGAAAAGCACATGTTAGCACAAAGAATGGAACACTGGATATTGTTTTCTAAGAAATTTATTTGAAAGAATTATATCTATGGAAAATGATAAACATTTCAAAAAAAAAACTCTGAATTTTAGATGTTGAGACATTTCAAAGGTCAAACCAGTGGGTCTGGGAGAAGGAAGGGAGGCAGTGAAGGGAAGGACAACGAGGAGGAGTGGCGGAAGACTGGGAGTCCCTTCTCTGCCCCACAGCCCTCTGCTTCATTCTCCTGCAGCTGCCCCTGACCTTTGTGATATCGAGGTCCCAGCCAATCACAGCACTCACTCCTGCTCTCCCAACAGCCTCCAAGGCAAGTCACCGGAGACTCCACCCACTGCGCCCCTCCCCTGGGGTTCTCTAAGCACTGAACTCGTGGACAAAAGGACTTTTACTATCAGCATAACTACATACTTCACTCTCACAAGCTGGCAGGCCTGCTTGAGGGCAATTATTTTAGTCATATGAGCTTCAATTTCTGGGAGACTTAAGTCAATTCAGTTTTTGAGAGTGCTCTATATTTTAAGGGTGAATTTACATGTGTTATTTCATTTTATTTTATTTATTTTTGAGACAGGGTCTCGCTGCCTCTCAGGCTAGAGTGCAGTGGCACGATCTTGGCTCACTGCAGCCTCCGCCTCCCAGGTTCAAGCGATTCTCGCACCTCTGTCTCCCTGGTAGCTGAGACTACTGGTGTGCGCCACCACGCCCAGCTAAGTTTTGTATTTTTGGTGTAGAGACTGGGTTTCACTATATAGGCCAGGCTGGTCTTGAACTCCTGACCTGAAGTGATCCACCTGCTTCGGCCTCCCAAAGCTCTGGGATTACAAGCATGAGCCACTATGCTCTGACAAAATTCTTAATTTTAAATAAGTTATGGAAATGATGAAAACATTTCATTTATAAAATAAATGTAGGCTGGAGTGGTATTCATTTATAAAATAAATGTAGCTGGGCATGGTGGCATTACATGCCTGTAATCCTAGGTACTCGGGAGGCTGAGGCAGGAGAATTGCTTGAACCTGAAAGGCGGAGGTTGCAGTGAGCTGATATTGTGCCACTGCACTCCAGCCTGGGCGACAGAGGGAGGCTCCATCTCAAAAAAAAAAAATTAATAATAAATAAAATGAATATAGGAAATTTAGGAAGTCTGAATTATGAGAAATCTAATTTTGGTCTTGAACAAGCCAAAATATTGTACTAACATTTATAAAAATGATAAATTAATAATTAAAGAGTGAATCATGCTAAGGTTTTCCTTTCTTTTGAAGTTGATGTCTTTTTTTATGTCATAGAGAGTTTAAAAAGTTATTAGGGAAATACACTTTCTAGTGTCCATAAAAAGAAACATAGTTCAATAACCCTTTTCTTCAGACAATTTAGACTTTATCTGAACTAAAAATTCCTAGAATATATGGATAACAGCTGAATGTAATTTTTGTTGTCTTTCAAGTTTTCAAAAGAGGAAAAAAGAGAGGAAGTGGGATAGAACAAAATGAGAAGGAGCTGGCTTTAGACAAATAATCATTTTTCTCTGCAAAAGGAGGGATGAAAGTTTAAACATTTACACAATACATACACGAGAGCGTCCTATATCTGGCTTCAGCATAATTTCAGTTTGTGACAATTCTATCAAGCCATACGACTTTTTAAAAGCCAGAATGTATTAATCTCCAGTGTATGGAAAGGAATGATGCCTCCCTTGTGAAACAAAATGATCTGTCATTTAGGCAAACCAGACAAAGATTTTCCTCACGAGGGTTCTTTTACTCTTGGTATCCACAGTCTCCTTAAGATGTTTAGCCAAATGTTGATGTTTGTACAATAGAGTGATTTGCCAGCCAACATTTTTGTTTACCTGACATAGAGACAGTTTCGGACTTGAAGGCTTCCATAAAATGTAGAAATGTCAGCATCTGAAGATGAGTGCTTGGGCGCAGTGGCTTAGGCCTGTAATCTCAGCATTTTGTGAGGCTGAGGTGGGCAGATCACTTGAGGTCAGGAGTTTGAGACCAGCCTGGCCAACATGGTGAAACCCCGTCTCTACTAAAAATACAGAAATTAGCTGGGCATGGTTGCTCATGCCTGTAATCCCAGCTACTCAGGAGGCTGAGGCAGGAGAAAATCGCTTGAACCTGGGAGGCAGAGGTTGCAGTGAGCCTAGATCAGACCACTGCACTCTAGCCTGGGCGACAGAGTGAGACTCCATCTAAAAAAAAAACCAACAAAACCCAAAAACCAATAAAAAACAAAAAACAGATGCGCCTGAGAAAAAAGATGCTCCGATTTCATATTAGTGATAGCTTAAGAATATTTTAGAGAGGCATTTTTTGAGTTCAAATAATACCAGTTGAAGACAGTAGAGCATTGGACATTCAGAATTTTGCCTTGTTTTTGTTTTGTCTAAATCAGAGTTTCCCCAAAGAAAGCACTATAATTCTAAATTGTCCTTGGGGAAATTGTGCCAGTTAGAAAGTTATGCACAGGCATTAGCATTAGAAAAAATGTAAAGGGAGCCAGTGCTTGGCCTGAAAGAAAAGACGCCATGGGAACTTCAGCGTCCACAGGTTGGTGCTTGTGTGACATTGCGTCTTGGAGCCAACCAAAGACTAATCAGTATTCAGAGTTGTCTAACCCTTGGAAGACAAAGCCCTCAGAACACACTGATCACGAGCTGGATGCCGTGGTGGGAGCAATAAGCTCTCAAGCTTACCAATATTCACAGCAAGGGGGTTTCCAAGATCAAGTGGGGGAAGGTAATGGAATGAGTTACAACTTCCTGGGGAAACTGCCCCTGTGTGGACCCAGCTGGAGAGGCCTTGGGGAGGAGGGGAAGAAGCACAACCAGCCTCACCAAGTGCAGTGCTGGAGTAGGCCAGATGAGCCAGGGAGGGTCTCCTTCATCTTAGCAATGGCCTCATGCTGAGGACAGGCCTGCAGCAGTCTCTGGGAAGGCCCAAGGCTACTAGCGCCAATGCGGGAAGGCTGCTAGGGGAGCGCCTGGGGGCTGGGAAGGGAATCATTTCTCACTCAGCTCCAGCAGCACTGTGGGCTGCCCCACATTGGGTGGGTGCCACCAGGCAGATAAGGAGAGGAAAAAGCCTGCTTGGGTGACCTGGGGCCAGCCCAGGAGGACGACCGTTCCATCTTCTGCCAGCACTGTGGGCTGGCTCCATGGGACACACAGCAGCTGCTGGGTCCACAGGCTGGGGAACCTAGTGAGGATTCAAGGTGTGCCTGGGCTGGGCGGTCCCAGTGAGCAGTGGTGACATGGAGGGCAGCATCTAATTCTCAGGGACATCAGGGTGTGAAGAGGGTGAGGCCCAGCAAGCCAGACCCAGGGGAGTAGGGAGCAGATCGAGAGTTGTTCCCAATCCAGGAAGCCCTGGCTTCCATCATGCTGAACACAAACCTACCCTCTCAGAGGACATCGCCCCTTGTTTGTAAATTCATGTTCTAGAAAATCCGCGATGCTGTTTTTGGAGCCATGTGACGGGACTACCAGAAATCAGGCAGGGAAGGCAATGGCAGGCACACTTCCAGGTTGGGGGCGTCGGGCGCTGTGACAGAGACAGGACAGGGCAGGGGCCCCTGGGGAGCTTCCCTGCAGGGTTCTGAGATTGCCAGGCAGAAGCTAGGCTGGGATAGGGTGGGAAACGCTTTACACAATAAAGATTAGATTGCCAGGAACCCCAGCCTTCTAATGCTCTCCCTGTTCTCTGAAGCTCCCTCCACAGACTCCTCCACCCCAAAACCTTCCAACAGGTAAGCTTCAAACCCTTCCTCCCTGTCCAGTTCCTTAGCTCCTGGCCAGCCCCTCACTGTTGAGCCCCTCAAGCCCCTGTTTCCAACCACCCTGACTCTGGGGATCCCTGCAAGTTGTGCTGACTCCCCCAAGGCCTTGTGGCCACCAGGGGATGCTGGGAAATCGTCTCTGCCTGAGCAAATCAGAACTTCCTGTAGGACACAGGTGTCAGGAACCGCTTCTGGCTGAGCTAGTTGATATTCTGGGTAGCACACATTGAAGTTCCTCAGGATTGACAGTGTCCATTCTAAAGAAGGTAAAGGAATTTGATGGAAAGAAAGTAGGAAGAGTCACCCAGACTTGCAGTCTGCGTCCAGCGCTGACCCGGAGAACGTGCTCACATGGCATATGTGTTTCCTTTTGTGGCCATTTGTAAGAATAGGAAATGACCTATTCTTACAAATGACCGCAGGTGTGCTGCTTGATACAACACCCTTTATTTATTTATTTATTTATTTAGAGACGAGTTCTCCCTCTGACATCCAGGCTGGAGGGAGCATAGTGCTGCAATTACGGCTCACTGCAGCCTTGACTGCCCTGGGCTTAAGTGACTCTCCTACCTCAGCCTCCCGGGTAGCTAGGACCACAGGTGCATGCCACCGCCTGCAGCTAATTTATTTCTATTATTATTATTATTTATAGAGATGAGTTCTCCCTATGTTGCCCGAGCTGGTCTGCAATTCCTGGGCTCAAGTGATCCTCCCACCTCCCAAATTGTTGGGATTACAGATATGAACCACCAAACCCAGCCACAACACCCATTTACTCTCATACCACTGAAGTCCCTAAGTCAGCAAGCACGGCTTGGTACTCCACTTAGGGTCTCATAAGGTCAACATCAAAGTTTTGTCTACCTTCAGCTTATATCGGGAGATCTGGGAAAATCCACTTCCAGGCTCATTTTGTTGACATAGTTTCCATTAAGCCCTTTCCATTGTCAAGCCAGCAACAGTGGGTTGAGTCCTTCTCATGCTTAGAATCTCTCTCACTTCTCCTGCTGCAACTCTGTGATGCATGTCAGAGAAAGCTCTCTGCTTTTTAGGGCTTAAGTGTTTAGATTGGGCCACTTGGGTAATCCAGTATAATATTCCTAGTTTAAGGGCCATAATTTTAATTACATCTGCAGAATACCCTTTTGCCATATAATGAAACACAGTTATGGGTTCCAAGGATTAGGGCAGGGCCATCTCTTTGAGGGACCATTCTGCTGACCACACATCGTCATGTTTCTGTAAAATTAGCAAGAGTGATTTTTTTGGTCTTCTTTTGTATCAGATTCTCCATGCCTCTCTTAATTGAAGACTATGTTTTTCAATCTATGGTTCATCATTGTTGCTTTACTTACAAAATGAATTTGAATGGCAATCATCAGTTTATTAAGGAATATAGTAAATTTAATTACATAAAAAAGAGTGGAAAATATCAGAGACTGTATAGTTATTGTACATAACTATTTACATTCCATGAAATTGTTAGTATACACACACATCTCTGAACTAGGTCAGGACATAAGTATACTTAGTATACTTGGTTAAAATTAAAATATTTTGAAAAGACCATTTAAGGAAATGATCCTAGAATTCATCTGGAGCCTCCAGTTAGGCCTATCCCTGTCCCAGGAAGGCTTAGAGCTCCTGGGGGAGAGAGAGCGAGTCCCCTGGTGAGAGGTTCAGGCTGAGGGAAGCCCGAGCCCCGGCAGTTCCCTCTGACCCTCCACCCCGCATATGGAGAATGGAAGGCTCACCCATGTTGTCTCACTTTTTTCCCTTTTAGGTATGTCTAGAAGTCAGTTTGGACAGGGGCAGAAACCTCTAGACATGTTTTTCTGGGTGAACGAGATAAGTGGAGAAATCACCTACCCCCCGCAGAAGGCAGATGCACCTGCGGTTTCTCCTGAGAGACCACAAGAGAAGCCCCCATCTCAGCCCAGGAGTGTGCAGGGGGCTCCTTGCAGTCCCCAGGGCCCGCCTGCACAGAGGCCTGCCCCTGCACCTCCACCTAAGGCTTCTCTGAAACACTCAGGTGCAAGAAACCCCCACCCATCCGCACCGACCTGGGGCCAGGCCAAAGCCGGAGGAGGGAGGAGCCCCCCACGGTTCTCAGCAATCCCTGTCACCATCTCATCACCAGGAGGGACTCTGCCCATACTCGGGCCCCTGGGACCAGCCCTTTAGCCACCGGTCTCCACATTTCCTGTCAGCCCTTCTGCCCCCTAGGCCTTCACCTACAAGCTGAAAAATGTCCCTACTAAAAATAACTGGTTTTCGCTTTGAATCTTAAGAGAATTTGGTCACAGTCTTTAAGCACCTTCCTGAGCCACCTGTGGACAGAGCGGCCCCACTTGTACACCAGGCTCTGCAGGCCCCATCTGCCTTCCCCGGAAGCGCAGGCCTCACCCCAGGGGTCTCACAGAAAGGCCCAGTGCTTTCAAATCCAATACAATTTTACTTCCATTTTGACATAATGTTCTCTAGAGCTTCCTTTCCTTTCCTTTAAAATAGCAAGCTGTCCTGGTATTTCACTCAATTCTTTGGGCTTCTGACGTTGGTGTCAAAGCAATATGCTTAGTTTCCAGCCAGAGCCTGGGGACCTTCTTGGGTGGGGATGGAAACGAGCCAGGATGACTGGGACCTGCAGGCCCAGGGTCCCTGGGGCCCAGCCTCGGGTTTCCAGGCTTGGGGACAGCTCTCAGGGCAGGGAGGGCATGGGGTCCTGCAGGAAGCTCCCTTCTCAGGCAGCCTGAGGCTGGAGGAAGCCAGCAGGGGACACCGCCCTTTTAGGCAGAGTCACTCCCTTCCCCAGCTCTGTGCTTTCTCTGGGCACTGCCTCTCAGCCCTCCAGGCATGGAGTGACTCAGGCATTGTGGGAAGTGGCCCCCTCACAGACCTGGTCCTCCTGGCTCAGGCTGGCCAAGGACTGCAGGAAGCCCCAGGGTGCAGGAGTGCGTCTTGGAGGAAGGACAGGCTTGGCCTGGGCACACAGAGTGACCTGGTTTGAGGAGGAGCTGCTGGAGAAGCTACTGGTGTCCCTGAACAGGTGCCAGGTGGCTCCAAGTTGTACCAGAGCAGCTCCAGGTGAAATGTGTCATTTCTGGCGTCTTAGCCAGACTTGCAGCACGTTCTCGGCTTTGCCAGTGGGGCACTGTGCCCAGCCACATGGAGCTTGAGGTGCTGGGTGTCAAGGAAGTAGACTTCCAAGGGCAAGGAAGAGCAGAGCTACCCAAAAGAGGAGAGCTACCCAAAAGAGGAGCTCCCGGCTCATGGGTGTCTAACCACGGAGTCCTGGTGGAGAAACACCTCCTCTGCCCCTCAGCAGGCTGCACCAGTCCAGCCCTGGAATCATCACACCCAGGTGCCTCCCAGGTCTCATCTGATTCTTGGTCGGACCCAGGCCTCCAGGGCCCTTCATCCTAGGTGGGGCAGGTCAGAGGTCAAAGGTTAGGGTGGCTCTGTGTCTCTTTCTGACTAGGGCTTCCAAGTTATTCCAGGAAATGGGCCCATGGAGGACCCTGACCTTTCTGAGAGTTCTCTGAGCTGGGGGCATGGGCCTGGGGTCCAGTCTCAAGTCAGCCACTATGTCCTGTGACCGCGACAGGATTCTGCCTAACTTGGCCTCATTCTCCCTCCCTGCACAGTATGGGAGTGAGCGAGCCAGTCTGTCAAGCCTGCAACCTACAGTCTGTGACAAAACACTGGGAAAAAGAGATGGCATGGAGGTCAGGCCCAGGCTGGGGTCAGCTATCCCGAGCCTGGCTGCTTCTGAGGGTGGCAGAGGCCCTGCCCATCAGCTCCACAGTGGGGTGGGTGCTCTGCCCTTGGGCCATCAGCTCCACAGGGGGGTGGGAGGACTGGTGTGCACTCCCTGTGCCCCTTGCAGGGAGGCCTTAATGAAGTCCTTGGTGTCACTGCTGGTGGTGCTCCAGGACATCCACCTGTGCATGGCAATGCAGCAGGGAACAATGGAGAGCAGGCCAGGCTGGAGGGCAGAGGGAGGGCCAGAGCCTGCAAGGTCATCTGGACCCTGGGCCTTGGAGGGAAAGGTTGCCAAGGCAGGGGCTGTGGGTCTCTTGGGCAAGTGACTGGGACCAGGGCCTCCAATCCTAGAGCCCCAGCAAGTGTCATAGAGGCGCCCAGAGAGATACAAGCCCAGCCTGCAGCAGGAATCTGAGTTCACCCTGCAGTGGGGATCAGGGCTCAGTGTACACCAGCAGAGTCCCCAGGGCAACAGATCCCCTGCACAAGCCACCCAGAGCCCTTTTGGGACAGCATGGCTTGGTGCTCTTCCCTGGGGCCTGGCAGGGCCCCCTTCTGCTGACAGAGGATGTATGAAAATAGCTGGAGAGCAGTTTCCACCCATTTCCAAGACAGTTATCAGTTTGAGCTCTCAGGGTCTCTAATCTGGAAAGGCAACTGGCAGTGGGCGTGGCCCCCCTCACGTGGACTTGATGCCCTGTGTTGGATGACAAGGGCCTTGCAGTTAATAAAATCAGTAACCTCACCCCAGGCTAGATATGTGTGTGTGTGGTAGAGAGAGGGTAGGGGAGATGGAAGTGGGATGAGTAGGGATCTGTGAGTGATCTTATTCTTCCACTTTCTGAAAGATGAGGAGACTGAGGGTAAGAGTGGAGAGACCCTTTAATCACGCAACTGTGAAGAAAGGGGCTATTTGGTCATGGAATGCACATTCTGTCCTCAGTGGTAGGAGGAGTGGGAATTGGAGGGGATCTTGGGAAGTGTCCTTGGGGATCATAGACCATAGAGACAAAAGCTGTCAGGCCTGGGCAGGGAGGGTGCCCAGGCCATGCATTCAGCAGCCTTGCTTCTGGGGGTTTGTTTTGGGACCCCACTCAGGTGAGCTAAACTTGCTGCACTGTGGCTCTGATAGAATGATGTTTTGAGTAAAGCCCAAATCTCAGGTTTTCATGTCTCCCAGGCAGAATTCGTGTTAGGGAGTGGTGTCCTGTTTAGGACAGAGACGAGGGAAGGGTGAGGGGGTTCTGGGTCTATATAGTCCATTTTCATGCTGCTGATAAAGACATATCCAAGATTAGGTAATTTATAAAGAGAAAGGTTTATTGGACTCAGTTCCACATGACTGGGGAGGCCTCACAATCATGGTGGAAGGGAAAAGGCATGCCTTACATGGTGCAGGCAAAGAAAGAGAGCCAAGTGAAAAGGGAAACCCTTTATAAAAACATCAGATCTTGTGAGACTTACTACCACAGAGCAGTATGGGGGAAACTGCTCCCGTGATGCAATTCTCTCCCACCTGGCCCCTCCCACAACACATGGGGATTATGGGAGTTCATTCAAGATGAGATTTGGTTGGGGACACAGCCAGACCATATCAAGGTCATATGAGGGTTGTGCCCTAAGGAGGTGATTCCTGGGGAAGAACTGAGTGTCCTGAGGCTGCCAGGTCTGGAGGAGGAGACGCAGGGTCTGGCAAGGGCTACCCCGCAGGGACCATGGGGCCTGTGGGGGCTCAGTGGGGAGCCCCAGGAGCAGATTTCAGTTCCATTTGGAAGAGGTTTTGTTTGTTCAGAGCTGCACCCCACTTGTGAGCTGCCTGTTAAGTGAGTGAGCTCTCCATCACTGCAGGCATGCAAGCAGAGTCTGGGCAAGCCCTGCCAGGGCCTCCCAGGCTGCAGATGGCCATGGGTCCTACAGATCACACACTCCTACCGGGGCTGGGGTGGCCTGAGCTAAGCACCCTCCCAACCAAGGGCATCCAGGTGCTGTCCCCCCACCCCACAGCTGCTGGGTATGTGTTTTCAGATGTGGCTAAAGGATGGGGCTTTCAGGGAGAGACCCAGTCCTCTGCCCCTGGCCACACTATCTGCTCCCTCACCATCTCTAGTGCCTTCTAACTCAAAGACTGCTCACACATCTGCTCTTTCCCAGCTCTGCGCCTCTCCCCCAGCCACTCACGTGGCTTATCCTGTGTGAAATACTCCTTCTTGCTCTCCTTTGCAGGCTTGGAGCCAAGGACAAGTCCCCCTGGGTCCGAGCTCCATGCAATGCAGCTGCAGAGTTTATGTGCCTGGCTCTGAGGGCCAAGGTGGGGCACAGGAGGAGCCACTGGCTCCTGAGGCATGGGGAGGGCTTCCTGGAAGTCAGGAATAGCCTGAGCAAAGCTATGGAGGCTGGAAACTGAAACAGAGCAGGTCAGAGTGCTGGCTGGCCCAGCAGGCCCACCTGCAGATATAGGCAGGAAGAGGTGAGGTGGGAGTGGGAGAGCTTTAAGAGACCCATTAAGGAGCTGCTACTGTTTCTTCTGTCCTGGGGAGCCACAGAGGGTCTTCAGCAGGGAGTGCAGTTCTGAAGGTGTGAAGGGTGAGCAGGGGAGCGCTTTGTGGTCTGGGGCTGAGATGGTGTAGATATCTGCAGGGACAGGCCATTGCACAGGCAGATAGAGTGGGGGAGAGAGGATGGGACGCTGGGGCAGGGCTGACATGGAGGCCTGGAGTGCTGGGCAGGGAGCAGGATGGAGAGGGCTGGGAAGAGTCTCCCTGGCCTCTGTCACCACACTTTTCTTGAAGAGGCCTTCTGGCAGCTCCTTTGACACTGGGGCTCTGGCGGAGGAAAATATTGGTGTGGTTAGAACCTGATCTAGTCCTGGTCCTCCAAACACCTGTAGCCTACAGTGGGCCACGGACCACAGGCCTTGGAGTGGTCTTTGCCGTGGGTGGGGGCTTTGCTAGGAAGCTGGTGTTCAGGTGCCTAATGGTGGCCAGAGAGGGGCCCTGGGACAGTGGGCCAAGAGCCAAAGACAAGCACCCTCAGCCTGGAACTGGGTCTTGCTCCCCTGGAAAATAAACTCAGCAGGGCAGGGAAGCTCACTTCCTGGTGGTCTGCTAGAAAATGAAGGTGCCTGTGACCCTCCCATGACCCTTCCCCAGTGTGGCTTCCAATGCCTGCTAGGCCAAGCCAAGAGAAGACATTTAGAGGGCCCTCGACAAAGGATGTTAAGGCCCTCCAGAGGGAGTGACTCCCCTTTGATCCCCAGGGCCCCTGTTCCTGCTCTGTGCCAGGTCCCTGTGGGCTAGAGGTTGCTTTAGTGATGGCCTGATGCTGAGCCATGCTCCCTGGGCCTGTGTGTCCCTAATGGTGACCTACATGGATGGGAGCCTGGGGTGAGGGGAGGGGAAGCCATGAACCTGGGTTACTCGGATACCAACTTCAAGAACAAAGGCAAGTGGCCCTCGGGAGCCTGTCACAGCTCTCAGGCACACTGAGTGTGTGAGAAGTAAGGCCAGAGACATCCTCATGTGCTCAGCTGGGTGGTCATCGGGGCCCTGAGATGTACTGTGGTGACTTATTCACTTCCCAAGTGATGGAATTATCCATATTCTAACTGTGGTGAGGCCTCTGATAGCCAGAAAATTCTTTCTGTCCCACCACTGCCTTGCCTGCTTTGGCTTAAGTCAATATTGGGGCAGCTGGTCAGCCATTCAGGATTAAGTACATTCTAACCTTGGGCTGTTAGGGGGAAGATGGCTTCATGGACATCCAACTTCTCTGCTGTCCCTTTCCTCAAGGACGTGGTTCTGGTCAGAACAGAGGGTTCCAGCCAACCCAGGTGAGGGCTTGGGACAGAGGTCCCTAGTGAGCCCCAGACCTGGATGGGCTGGCCCTACAGATCAGGCAGTGGGGAGGGCTCTGGGCTGGGACACACCAGATGGCCCTGGCTGGCTCCTCTTACAATGATCCCTGGCCCTGGGTTTGAGGGACGTGGGAAGTACACACACCCCTGGCTCCGTCCAGTCCCTGTCACATGTGTGATGTCACCTTGCTCGTCTGGTACACAGGGCCCTCTGCGTGGTTTCCCTGAACATGTGGCCTCTATCCTGTGGTGACCTCCCTGCCTGGGCTGTGCTGGGCGTGCAGTCATTAGTGAGCACAGCATCGAGTTCTGGAGCCAGTAGGCCTTGATTTGGGGCCTGGCTTCTTCACTTCCTGGCAAGCGAAGCTGAAGATGGGGATGGGTGGGTAGTCCCTGCTCTGTGTCCACCCTGGAGGCTGCAGCAAAGACTCCATGGAATAAGGAGTACATAAGGGGAGCACAATCCCGGCTGAGGAGGGAAACAGATTCCTAGGGCTGGGGGCTTGCTGCACACAGCCCTGCGGTGCTGAGACCACCTGGCCAAGAGGGCCATTGCTCATCCCTCCCTGTGCTGCTGAGGGGCTCTGTGGGCTCAGCGAGGGAGGCAAGGTGTCTGGAGCCCAGCCCTCAAAGTCCCCTGCCATCTGGACAGAGTGAGTGGGTCTTGCCCTGACCCTCATAAATGGGGGGGGCTGCCTGCTTCTCCAACCAAGGAGACTAGTTGGCAGGGGCTGCTCCTCCCTGTGCCCAGTGCCTGTGCCATCTCCTGTTCCAGGCCCACATGGAGGAGGGACCAGGTGAGGCAGCCTCAGGATGGGACATGGGCATTGCCCTAATGTTGCATGAAATGGGAGATGAGGGGGTGGCCAGATAAGCCTCGAACCATGTGGATCCAGACATCACTCTGTGGGCTGGAGAGTGTGACTGTGCACTGCTTCTGACTGGGAAGGGACTGGGAGACACACCCAGAGCAAAGCACTCTAGGGTCACTCTCGGGACAGTGGGACACTAGGGTGAGAACTGCAGGGCCCAGTTCCTAACGGCTACTGGCTCCATTCCACATGTATGCACATCACCTCCCTCGATTTCACAGCAGAGCTCACATGCCACAGACACCCTCCTTTCAGCAGCCAGGCCAAAAGTGTTGCCCACCAGTGCCTGTAGCACTCAGGAGGCTGAGGTGGGAGGATTGCTTGAGCCCTGGAGGCAGAGGTTGCAAGGAGATGGGATTGCACCACTGCACTCCAGCCTGGGTGACAGAAGGAGATCTAGTCTCAAAACAAAACAACAACAAAAAATCCCGCACTTCTGGGTGGGGATAAAAGTGAGGCACCAGGGCTGGTACCTACACAGACTATCCCTGTCTCCCAATCACACTGCCCCTCCTGAGGCGTGTCTGCTGTCCTGCTGACCTAGAAGTCTCTGGCTCATGCAGGCCGCCAACAGTTCTAGGCCAGTGCCCATGCTAGTGACAAATGAGAAAGTAAGAAATACCAACCGCCTCCCCCTCCTGAAGATTATGAGGGTGAAAATCTGATTGCCCTTTCAGATTGGGCAGCACCCTGTGCTGAGCCATTTTCTCCCAAATGAGGACTTTTTTTTGAGACAGGGTCTCACTCTGTCACCCAGGCTGGAGTACAGTGGCACAATCATAGCTCACTGCAGTCTAGATCTCCTGGGCTCAAGTGATCCTCCTGCCTCAGCCTCCCTAGTAGCTGGGATTACAGGCACGTGTCATCATGCCCGGCTAATTTTTCTTATTTTTAATAGAGATGTGTCTCACTATGTTGCTCAGGCTGATGGCGGGCACTTTGGGGCAGAGGTGTGCAAACGTTGTTCTGAGAATGACACTCCTAGGCACTTTTGTGGTCCCAGTGTGCCTGTGCCCTGGCTGGAGCAGAGGGAGAATGAGGCTTCCTGATCAGATTAGCTGGTGGGAGGTGTGAGGGGAAAGGCCTGCCGGAATTCCCAGGGGAACAGTGGGAGCCAACCTGCAGGGTGCTGCCCTGACCCAATCTGCACAGTAGTTCTGTTAGGAGCCCTCCTGTGTGAATGCTTGCAAAGCGAGTTTCACAATACGGGTGGTTGAGCCCAGATGCAGAGTCCCCAAGTGGAGGGAGCTTGAGATGAAGGGATTAGGAAAACAAAGGCGAATCTAGTTAAAAGATAACCAGATGGACGTGCATTCTTGAGGAACAATGTTCTTATGAGGAACAAGGTGGCCATGAGGAACTATGTCCTTGCGCAAGCTCCAAAAATAATCATTAGCCTTTAGAATCACTGATTGTGTATCTGTCATCTATATTGTGAGTGGCACGTAATTTATCTACTTGTTTTTCTTCTTGGAAAATGCATATATACTGAGTCTCTGAGAAATAAAGTTGTTGTTGGAGCACTGACTCCTCAACCCTCCTGACCCTGCTTATCTGTCTCCTTTTCTTCTTGTGCACCCCCCACTCAGGTTGAAATCCTCTTGCTGGTCGAGAGTTCCAGGCACAGTTCTGTAGGAGCAAGCTGAGCCCTCCCAGCTGCTGCTCTGTTCATTCCTATCCTGCCAGAACTGACATGCCTGGCCACCCAGGGGTCATCTAGGGTCCCTTTATGTCTCTGCTGTGATCCTATCCTTCTCCCAGATGGAGCAGTGCTGCTCCGAGGGCCCACATCGTGGTGACTCTATCCTTGGTGCTGACCTCATGGTGGGCTTGCCCAGAGCTGGGGGTGCTTCTGCCAGCTCAGATCCGTCCAGCCCCTGCAACACCTGGATTCTAATCTCACGTCTCCTACCTGCAGCAGGCAGAAGGGCCCTGGACAAGTCTCTTCCCTAGTTTGGGCCTCAGTCCTCCCATATGTAGTATCTGTCAGCTTAGGGGAAAAAAATCCCTAAAATTCTCCATAACAGTTCCCCATGAGGAAAAGGTTTTTTGTTTTGTTTTTGAGATGGAGTCTTGCTGTGTTGCCCAGGCTGGAGTGCAATGGCATGATCTCACTGCAACATCTGCCTCCTGGGTTTAAGTGATTCTCCTCTCTTAGCCTCCCAAGTGGTTGGGATTACAGGTGTGAACCACTGTGCCTGGCCTGAGGGAAGGGTTTTTAGCAGCCAAGAGAACCAGGTTGTAGTAGCTGAGACTTGGGGAAAGAAGGGTCCCACAGCACCTATGCAGGTCTCATCTATCTGGGGCACTGGCTGGTCCATTTCTTTCTTCTTGTGCTTACCCAACTGCTATGGAATAAGGGGTACCCAGGCTGGTGGCCAAGGACCACCCATGTAAGCAGTCTGGTTTCCTGGAACAGACTTGATCAGGGTGGCAAGAACCTCCAAGAACATGCCTTGGTGTCTCCTTTTATAGGTGGGGAGACTGAGGCCAAGTGAGGGGTGGGCCTTGCACCCGGGGCCACTCAGCATCTGCAGCCCCTGGGACTCCGTATCAGGGTCATGTTTTACCGATCGGATGGAACCTGTTGTAACCCTGCCGTGTCAGAGGGCTCACTGTTGGGGTCTTTGGCCAGGTGGCACAGGTAGGGGGGTGGTCTTGGAACAGGGTGGGCACTTCATGGTTAGGCAGTTGCCAGGCCTCACTGGATGCCTCTGTGGCTTCTGTATCCTGGCCTGCGGATGGGAAGCTGCCAGGACCATGGTCCCCTACAGAGGAGCCTGCAGCCTTGGGGTCCATCAGTCTCCATGGGACTCACTTGATCTGCTTGGTTTACTCCAGGGAAGCCTGGGCAGAATTCTCCAGGGAAGCTGGGGGTGGGGCAGCAGTCTCCATGAAAGAGGCCAAATTAGTAAGGGGACGCAGGGGCATCAAGATGCTGGGACAGTGACCTGAGCTGGAGGGGTTGGCTCCAGGGACCTCTGTCTGGGATGTACACTTACTCCCTAGAGATGCCAAAGATGAGCTGGCCTTGGAGATATCCCTGGTCCCTCTCGTCCCACCTGCCCACTTCTGAAAGCCCAACACCCTCTCATTAGCTCAGGGAAGCTGCCTGGAGGTGGAGTCCTTTAAGAGAAGGAGGAAGCAGAGCCTGGGAAGAACCGGGCCTGGGAAGAACCTGTCCTGGGGACACATACGCCTTCCTGCCAGGATAGCCTGGGCAGGGGAGGGCAGGCCTGTTTCTTCCTTGGGAGAGGCCGAGCCCTGAGCTGGAGCTCAGGTCCCTTTGGAGACCACTTCTCACCTGAGGCTTTGTAGAAACAGTGAGAGGGGTCTGCTCCTGTGCCAGCTTTCAGTGGGGGACAGAATTTTCTCTTTCATGTTAGAGTGGGAGAGGAAGTCAAACAGCCATATACAAGTACCAATTTCTTCTAATTTCCTGTTACACTGGAATACTTCTAAAACTACTAATAGTTGGGTAACAAGAAAAAAGTTATCTGGTTGATGTAGGTATTATTTATTATGTAACAATTAGTTCTGAGACAAAATCCAATTCAAAACATATTACTGAGGATTCTATATTAGTATATTTTAGAAATGCTGTAATACAAACCTGATTTTCCAATACATTTTCTTACATAACATTTAAGGAATTTTTCACTATCATTATTTGGCTCTGGAAAATCTTTACAGGAGACATTTGTTACACTAGAAAACAAAATTGAAGTATGGTTGTTATGCACGGTTAAAAGGGATGATACGCACAAACTATAATAATTACAAATCAGTGCTTCTTTTGAATACACATTTGAATGTAAACTTTTTAAATAATCAGTGTTTTAGACAAATATAAAACATACTTCGAGAGCTGATTTTAACATCTCTTTTACTTTCTAAGGCTCTTTAGAAAAAATTCCTTTCTGATTCATTCAGCAGCAAGAGCCCAAAAATGATGTTCCAAACCAGGATTCACCTTGTCCTCTTCCCAAATGATCTGAAGAGGTTTTGGATTGGTTAAAGATATTGCCCAAAGGAATCTTAGGGTAAATCTGAGCTAAAAACACTGAATCCAGAGATCAGATCTCTCGGCCATGCCAGAGTCACCATCAACCACGTGGGGTTAAATTGCATTGCTATGAATGATGGAAGGTGACTCTGAGGGGCTTTAACCATGCCGGGGCTGATGAAAGGATTTCAAACATCAGTAAGAACAGTAAGATCATGGCTGAGAAGGGTGACAAGAAATCCTGGAGGGTGTGAACTATTTTACACCTGATTCTATTTCCTAGAGCTCTTTGGGAAACAAGCAAGAATTTTCCTGGATGGTGTTGGCCATGAAACAAATGAGTCACCTCATTAAATGATTCAAAAACATTTCCTGCTGGTTTCATACTACCAACAGTTGAAATATTTTAATGGATAGGAGAAATTACGGGTTTAAAATTAAATTCTGTCACTGAAGATGTTTTAATAAACTGGTTATCAGACTGCTTATGACAATGTCAGTACCATACATTCTACTGCTTTTAGTCCTTCTAGTCTTTCTCCTGGCAAAATTTGTGGTTATCTACTTTTTGCTACCTATCAATCACCTGTTTTGGACATTAACTGTCAATTACTGGCTGCAAAATATATGTGTGTGTATATACATGAGATGTAACTATACAGATGCATGTTGAATTGTAGACATGAGTTCTATTATTTCAGAGCTATACTCTGACTATGAGACCTGTTTATATTTACACACATATACCTGTCCAGCCCCAACCCAACATTCATTCATATAAAAATATATGACTATTGTAGAATCCTTCATTTGCCTATCACTAAAAATATGTTATTTCATTCTAACATCTTTTTATTTAGCCTTGCCAATCAACATCATAAGACTGGAATATAAAATATTTTTATTATTTATTTAAAATTATTATTATTATTTTTTGAGACAGGGTTTTGCTCTGCCGCTCAGGCTAGAGGGCAGTGGCTCACTGTAGCCTTGGCATCCTGGGCTCAAGTGACCCTCCTATCTTAGCCTCCCTAAGTAGTTGGGACCACAGGCATGAGCCACCAAGCCTGGCTTATAAAACCTTTTTAAAATACATTTCCTAGCAGAAATTAATTTATTTTAAAAGTCTACTTTTAAAGCAGCAGTTAGAAACTTTGTTCTTATAATATGTAAATAATACTGTTATATCAAATTGTGGATTTAAATCTTTTTAATTTAAGTTCCTTTCTTATCTCTTCAAAAAATAAAGAGATAAAAATTTTTATCTCACTCTGTCACCCAGGCTGGAGTGCAATGGCATGATCTTGGCTCACTGCAACCTCTGTCTCCCAGGTTCAAAATTTAAAAATAAATTCTGTGTTACTTAATGGCTTCTCCATTCTTCCAATTCCAAGGAATACAAAGGTCTCCGTCTTGCATAACAGAGTAAAAATGTGAAACGCAGAGGTGCATCCCATGTAGGTAAGGCAGTGATTGTTCTAGAAGTCTCTTACAACAATCCACCATTTGCATACTAGAAATGCTGGGTTCTTTATATAACTTCTCCAGAGAAAATTTCTTTGTTGACGCCTCTATCAATTCATTTTCAATAACCTTTAACCTATTATATAGAGAACAAAAATATTGCCATAAGCTATAACCAAATAAATTAACACACAATGTAAATATAGTCTTAAATACTGGGGCTATAAGTGCACTCACAGCACTGAAAATGCCACCCACAAAGGCCAAATTAAACATTTGGAAGGCATGCCGAAAGCCATCATGCATTAAATCTTTTAAGTTACTGCCACGTGGAACTCTAAAAGTATTTGTTAATCTTTTTAGCAGTAAAGGGCTAAAAATAACATAAAATTTAAAAACCTCTTATATTGCCTTACCTAGAAGCTGTCAGTGACTGCAGAAAGCAGAAAACGAAGAATATAAAACCTCTAGCTTTAGGAGCCACCTAAAGTTTTACCCTTGGGCAGTAATGCCATCTAAAGATTTCCCAGATAAACAGCAGACTCACAGCAAAACAGGATCCTGAGGAGGACAGGTTCTCTTCACTCTGACTCTCCTATCTCACCAGCCCCCTGTCTGTTCCCTCCCCTCTGCCTGAAGTTACAACTCACTCCATCAGGGGCTTCAGTTCAGGTCTACAAAGTATACAACTCTAGGCAGAACTCAGTGTCTCAAATACTTTCTCCCACAGGTGGCAAGTGCCTAGGGATACAGTGCTTTGGTAAGTGAATTCAATGTGCTACATCTAGACCAACAGAGGAGTTACTCAGCAAGTCCATTTAACAAAGTGAGTCAAGCAAAACTGCCATGGTCATGTCTCTGAACCAGCCTATTTTAAATACTTCATTGGTCCAAATAGCTTATATTTAATCACCCTTAAACTCTGCATAGAAAAGTAGGTACTATAAAATTTCCATAAACTAGACAGTTAAAAGCAGAAATGGTCAGAGCAGTTAGTTATCCTGGCCTATAATAATGAATCCCTTCCTCTAACGATACCCTGCTCACTTCTCAAGTGTGTTTGCTTTTTTTGTAAGATTACTCCCCTACACAGTCCTGCTTAGAGATTTAAGAAAGACAGAGAGCAGTCAGGGCTGACGGTTCTGAAAATGCTCCAGCTGGGCCTGCTTCTAATCTCTCCAGGATTAGACAGAAGAACTCTTAAACTTTTATCAATAGCAGGGGATGAGTAACTTTTTCTTTTTTCACTTGTCAAGAAAAGAGATACTAACAACTAGGCTTAGAAATGAAAAGCCTTGCAGTGTGACCATGTTGCTGCATAGTTCTCCAGCAGTACATCTTTTTTGTTGTTGTTGTTGAGATGGAGTTTCGCTCTTGTTACCCAGGCTGGAGTGCAATGGCGCGATCTTGGCTCACCGCAACCTCCGCCTCCTGGGTTCAGGCAATTCTCCTGCCTCAGCCTCCTGAGTAGCTGGGATTACAGGCACACGCCACCATGCCCAGCTGAATTTTTGTATTTTTAGTAGAGACGGGGTTTCACCATGTTGACCAGGATGGTCTCGATCTCTTGACCTCGTGATCCACCCGCCTTGGCCTCCCAAAGTGCTGGGATTACAGGCGTGAGCCACCGCGCCCGGCCTCCAACAGTACATCTTTAAAATCTGGGCAAGACTCTCATTCTCATTCCTTTCAGGAGAAGCCTACAGTCTCATCCCTGGGTTTCCCAGACTCATGGGTCACAAGCTTTATATCAGGAGAATCCATCTGTTCTTCTGGGGTAAAATCTTAGAGAAGCATCTAGTCCTGAGAAGGCAGCCCTTGGTAAGGTTTCCCAGGGCTGTCCTCTCAAAAGGAAAATAATGTGTACCAGCCTCTCCTCATCCTTGGGTGCCTCTGCAGTCTGCAGGAGATTAAAAGTTTTTTTTTTTTTTTCTGAGACAGAGTCTCACTCTGTCACCCAGGCTGGAGTGCAGTGGCACGATCTTGGCTCACTGCAACCTCTGTCTCCCAGGTTCATGCGAGTCTCCTGCCTCAGCCTCCCAAGTAGCTGGCATTACATGCATGCACTACCATGCCAGATATTTTTGTATTTTTAGTAGGGACAGGGTTTTGCCATGTTGGCCACACTGGTCTTCAACTCCTGACCTCAGGTGATCCGCCCACCTTGGCCCCCACAAAGTGCTGGGACTACCGGTGTGAACCACTGTGCCCAGTTTAGGAAATATTTAAAATACTTTTAAAAATTATTTTTTGATTTTCCTTATAATTTCTTTGCTTTATTATATTAATACTTGAGAGAGAGAGAGAGGAGACAGGCCGAGAACACACAAGAGAAACACTGTAACGTGGGTGTCTGTGTGAGTACAGGGATTGTGGAACAGGCCTGGAACCAGAAGAGAACTTCTGTTCTGTTGGTGAGAAGTTTTCTTCCAATGTTAAAAAATAGGCCGCACATTTCCTAGGGGGAAATGAACTTCCTTTCTCTTAACAAAAGTTATATTTTAAAAATGTATTTATTGCTTATTTATATTATTTTTACAGATAGGGTCTTACTCTGTTGCCCAGGTTGGAGTGAAGTCATTGCAGCCTTGAACTCCTAGGCTCAAGCGAAGCTCCCACCTCAGCCTCCTGGGTACCTGGGACCGCAGATGCACACCAACATACTTAGCTAATTTTAAACTTGTCTGTAGAGACAGGGTTCCCCTGTTGCCCCGGCTGGTCTTGACCTCCTGGCCTCAAAAACCTCAGTCTCCCAGAGAACTACGATTACGGGTATGAGCCACTGCACCCAGCCTATTTTCTAATATATCTTTTTTAAAACACTAAGTTTAACGATTCTACCTTTAACATCAGAATGTGAGTTCCAAAAGGGTATTTGTCCTGTTTGTCTGTATCAGCACTAGTGACTTTTTACAGTGCTTGGTAGGCATGTAAGTACTCATTAAATGTTAGTTGAATGAATAAATGAACATTTTTTAAATGGTTGTTTTTCATGTTTCTTTTTGAGACAGAGTCTCACTCTGTCACCCAGGCTGGAGTGCAGTGGCACAATCTCTGCTCACTGCAACCTCCGCCTCCTGGATTCAAGCAATTCTCCTACCTCAGCCTCCTGAGTAGCTGTGATTACAGGCGCCGACAACCATGCCAGGCTAATTTGTGTATTTTTAGTAAAGACGGGGTTTCACCATGTTGGCCAAGCTGGTCTCAAACTCCTGACCTCAGGTGATCCACCCACCTCAGCCTCCCAAAGTGCTGGGATTACAGGTGTGAGTCACTGCACCTGGCCTTGAGGTAGGGTCTTGCTGTTGCTCAGACTGGAATACAGGGGTGTGACCATGGTTCACTGGAGCCTTGACAACCCAGGCTTAAGCAAACCTCCTGCCTCAGCTTCCCAAGTAGCCGAAACTACAGGTGCACACCACCATACCCAGCTAATTTTAAACTTTTTTGTAGAGATGAGGTCTTACCATATTGCCCAGGCTGCTCTTCAACTCCAGGGCTCAAGTGATCCTCCTGCCTCAGTCTCCCAAAGTGCTGGGATTATAGGTGTGAGCCACCATGCCCGGTCTTTAGTCACTGTTTCTACTACATGCAAGTATCAGAACTACTTAAATATTCTTTTATTACTGTACATTTTGATTGTTTCCAACTTATCGAAGTGATTTTAAAATTTGAAATGTATGATACAGAGTAAAAGGAAACGTCTGAGTGGGTTACTATAAAAACAAAGGAGTGTCCCTGTTAGAGAGAGGTGGTTGATTCTCAGGCACAGGTTACCCTGGGTTATTACTACCCTACAGAAAAATTATGAACTAGCTTATCACCAGCCTCCAAAGGACTAGGGGTTCCACAGGCAGCAAACACTGTCCACATGCCAGCCAGGCAATGCTAAGAGACAGGAGCTACAAGTCACACAGTCTTGGGATGGGCATGTGGGTTGTACATACTAGCTTAGGATACTGTTGTTTTTGTTTTCCTTTTTTTTAACTGTTCAGCAAGCTGAGGGTCCTGCAGAGCTACTCAGAGGACCCTGTGAGTACGGGTGGCCTCTAGTTCCTTTTCTCTTGAACTAGAACAGCTGAGAGCTTTAATCTTATCAGGTTGATGCAAAAGTAATTGCAGTTTTTGCCAATTTTTTAATGAACTGAAACTTAAGAATCCACCTTATAAGTTAAAAAGTATCTGAAAACCACTCTCTAGGAACATGCTTCATCAAAGGAAAGAAGTTAGTCTTCATCACTACTCTGCAAATATAATGAAGGTGTCTTACTAGGGCAGGGACAGCAGAGTAAAGGAAGGGGAGACTCCAAAGCAGAGGAGAGGCTCCTGGGCCCAGAGTCAGGGGCACCACAGTGATGACTGAGCCGGAAGGAAGGCTGGGACCAGCAAGTGCTTCCTCTTCTTAGGCACTAAATATAGGGATGAGGACTCTGGGGCCCAGAGCCAGAAAGAGGCTAAGGAAGCAGGTGTAAGGTCAACGGGTATTTCCTGAAGGATCCCTGTGTGCCAGGCACCCAACCCACCTGGGCCTGGCACTAGAGGGCACAAAATAGTCTGCCCTCAGCGGGTTTACCTTCTGTTGGGCGGGAGAGAGACAGAGAATTCATTAAGGAGGAAACAGCAAATTGGCCGAGGTGGATAGAGAAAGGCACGCCAGCTGAGGTGGAGAGGAAAGTACAGCAGAGGGTAGGGGTTCCATGCTGCAAGTTGTGTGGCCAGAGAAGGCGGAATGTGAGCAGGGCCTGAGGAAGCTGAGATTTCTGGGGAAGGAGCGCCCCAGGCTGGGGGAAAGCACACAGGCCCAGGAGTGGATACACACCCAGAGTGCTCGAGGAGGATAAAAAGGCTGGAACAGGATGAGTGAGAGGAGACTCCCAGTAGCTGAGCTGAGAGAAGCAGGGGAGTGGGCAGAGGGCCTTGTTGGCACCAGGCAGAGGAGTGACAGCTCCAACTAGCTTCCCACTTCCGCTCTGAGAACAGTCTACTTCGGGTTGAGGAGGTGCTGGGTGTGGAAGCCTGAAGACCAGACAAGGGGCCATCAAAAAATGATGGAGGCTCAGACCAGGTACGGCAGGAAAGGAAAGAGGCGGCGAGTTTTTTTCAGGTGTGCTCTGAAAGGTGGACTGGGGTCGGGAGTGAGATGGGAGATGAATCAAGATGATCATGGGTTTTTATTCGCCTGAGCAACTGACAATAGGGAACATTCAGAAATTGACATATCTGAATTTTATTTCTTTTCACTTTCCTTTCTCACAGTCTAATAGCATTACTCCAAAGCTATGAAATGGCCATAGAGAAAAATAGGAAAAGCAGCCGATAGGTCATAGCAAACAAAATAATCAGTCCTAATGATGAACAGTTGGCTAGAATTGCCTTGAGGGTTAAAGCAGATGTAAAATTTAGAAAAGACATAGCAGGAACAAATACTTAACAACCAATGAAGAGTTAGGGTGTGATAGGATCTGGCCTACTGAGTTGTCATCAGTTCCATAAGGAAAAAAAAAGGGATGCTGCTCCTTCATTTATTTTATACATAAAATTATCCCACTGTCTCGTGCTAAAAGGATGGCTTTCACGGTTAGTTGCCATCTCTTCTCTCTCCTTATTTATTTTTCAGAGACGGAGTCTCACTCTGTCGCCCAGGTTGGAGTGCAGTGGCCTGATCTCGGCTCATTGCAACCTCCACCTCCTGAATTCAAGTGTTTCTCCTGCCTCAGCCTCCTGAGTAGCTGGGATTACAGGTGTGTGCCAGGACGCCCCGCTAGGTTTTGTATTTTTAGTGGAGACAGGGTTTTCCATGTTGGCCAGGATGGTCTCAAACTCCTGACCTCAAGTGATCCTCCTGCCTCGGCTTCCCAAAGTGCTGGGATTACAGGTGTGAGCCACCGCACCCAGCCTCTCTCTATATTTAAAATTCCTGGCTTTTTAAATGAGCACTTTGTGGAAACTGAGCCTCACATAAACAGTAAGGCAGAAGAACTGCTTTCACCAGCACCCTGCTAAAAAACCTGGTCCCGTAACGCTGTCCTCTTGTCTCCTTGAAACATCCCTCCATGGACATGTGCAATGGCATCCTCTCCAGCTTCCATCCTGTTCCCTGATATTGCCTTCCCTTGTCCCCTGTGCTCCCAGGGTGTCAGCTTTAGCTCTTCCCACTTGACTGTGCTCCAGTGACCACTGACAAAGTTACATCACTCACATCTCCTACTAGAAATAATTCCAGGAGGCAGAGACCATGTCTGAGTCTTTCTATCAACGGCACTGGGACTACAGGCACATGTTGCCAGCCTGGCTAATTTTTTTTTCATATTTTAGTAGAGATAGAGTTTCATCGTGCTGCCAAGGCTGGTCTCAAACTCCTGAGCTCAGGCAATCCACCCACCTTGGCCTCCCAAAGTGCTAGGATTACAGGCATGAGCCACTGAGCCTGGCCTCTTTTTTTCTTTTTTTGAGACTGAGTCTCGCTCTGTCGTCCAGGCTAGAGTGCAGTGGCGTGACCTTGGCTCACTGCAACCTCCGCCTCCTGGGTTCAAGCCATTCTCCTGCCTCAGCCTCCTGAGTAGCTGGGACTACAGGTGACTGCCACAACACCTGGATAATTTTTGTATTTTTAGTAGCGATGGGGTTTCACCATGTTGACCAGGCTGATCTCAAACTCCTGACTTCAAGTGATCTGCCTAGCTCGGCCTCCTGAAGTGCTGGGATTACAGGTGTGAGCCAATGTACCTGGCCTAAGATGATTTTTTACTTTAAGGTTTCTTCTCAACTTAATTAAGATACAGATAAAGTTCTTTTTATATCAATAGTTAAAAAAAATTTAAACAATAAAGATCGCTGTTAATGAAGTAATAATCAGTATTTTTCCTTGTTGCCAGTCTTTTCCATCTGGAAAATTCCTTGCTGATATTCTTATTTTTCATTCTGTTCCTGAATTGACTTTTATATTAAGAAGCTGTCCTTCTCAAACTGAGGTCCATGGTGGTAACATAATTTAGGTTATTATACTTATAAAACATGTAATCTCTCGCAGGTAGGGAATATGTAAATATGGAATATCTACAAATTAGTCAATTTCCTAAGCTTCACACAGTTTCCAAGTCCCATATTTATGAGTTCCAAATATCTGTCAGTTAGACTGAATGAAGTGACTTTACAGAGGACTGGCAGTACTTACTCTTCCTTTCTTTTCATGTTCTCTCTTGCCTGCTGAGCTTTGGTGAGAATAAACCACTGGAGATTTGCTGGATCGCAGAGTGCTGGAATATTAAAATGCCCGAGTTCATGCAAGCTTGGAGCATATCTGTCACTGCAATAAAATATACATTAAAGGAAAAACTGTTGACCCTCTCGTCTCCCCCACCAGGGAGAATTTTTATTAGTCTTTGGGAAAATTTAAAAATAAAAATCATCGAGAAAAGCCACCTCGAAAGTACAGCAAACGCGGATTAAAGCTTTGCTGCCCCTGAAGACACACTTCTTCAGGATTGTGACATGCTTGCAAGCCCTCCGATCTTTCTTATCTATCACATGCCAGGGGTGACCTGCTGCACAGTGAGGTTGTGAGAGTTAAAGACAGAATGCGTGTAAATACCCAGCATAGTTCTTGGCAACAGCGTATACACCACAAATGTTGGCTACCAATTTAATATTAGCTTAATCTTATAATGTTTTCCACTGGATTGACTTTGCTCAGTAAATCCGTTCAGCAATATATTCAAAGAACGTTCTAGACATTGAATCCTTCAGTCCTCCTATGCTGGTGTTTCTAGTATGTAGAAGAGGGTTGCTAACACAAGTAGTGGCATTCTTTTAATGCTTAAGAACTACACATCAAAACAGAAAACAATTTAATGCATTTACACACGCAACCCACCTAAGGGAAGGAATTGAATAATCCTTCTATCTTAGATATTTACCTGTTAAGGATCATTTGTAAACCACGTAAACTTCGAGGGTGAAAAGGTATTCTATTTTTCAACAGTCTGTTATAAAACACATCAAGAAGAGAGTAATATTCTTCAAGTGTCAATACTGGCTGTAATTCTTCAATATAAACAACTTGTATGCCACCTAAAAGATAGCTTATTTGGTCTTCTAAAAGCATCAGCCTCCTCTGAAGGTCAAAATAACTTGGCAATCTTTCAAAAAGCTACAGTATTAAAAAAAAAGGAAATAATTAATTTTATGTTACCATAATAATTTGATTTTAGAATTCCAATAAATGGCATTAAGACATTTTAACAAGAAAATTACTTTCATAGAAGGAGAAAGTTCAAGTAAGAGATTAAAAAAAGGACAATGTAATGCTGGAAATATTAATATTCAAAACAAGCCACTGTAAATTTTTTTTTAAAAATTTATTTATTTTACTTTAGGTGAAATGTAAATCAAAACCACACTGAGATATCATCTCATGCCAGTTAGAATGGTGCTCATTAAAAAATCTGGAGACAACAGATGCTGGAGAGGATTTGGAGAAATAGGAACACTCTTAGACAGTTGGTGGGAGTATAAATTAGCTCAACCATTGTGGAAGACAGTCTGGCGATTTCTCAAGGATCTAGAAATAGAAATTCCATTTGACCCAGCAATCCCATTACTGGGTATATACCCAAAGAACTATAAATCGTTCTTCTATAAAGACACATGCACACATATGTTCATTGAAGCCACTGTAAATCTTTGGGATTTTTAGATGGGAATTTGTGAGGTTCCAAAAAAATAACAATATGCTCCAAATAATGTAAGTCTTAATCCTAAGCACTAATATTTAAATATTTAGATAAGAATCTTAAATTGGTTTAGAATTATTAAATGGCATAATAAAGGTTTTAGAAATAAAGTCTATGTATTTCAACTCAGTGTATTCCTTGAAAATTTACTTTAAAGCAACTAAATGTAATTAAATGCAATAAATACGACTGTGCACCTACCACGTATGTAAGCACTGAGGTGGGCACTTGAAGTGTACCGAATATAAGAGTTTGTCCCCGTTTGGCTGGGACTCACAGTTGGGGTACAAGGACACAAAAATCCAAATTTAGCATACTAAATGCCACATCAGGGTGAGTGGATACAGAGGAGGTTTGGGCAAAGGTTTCTAAGGGAGTCTAATTAGACCAATCTTAAATAGTAAGGAGGATTTAGAAATGGCACATGAATGTGGGGGATGTTTTGTGGGGAGAAAAAAGAGCATGTGCAAATATGGAACCAAGAAAGGAACAGCCATGTTTGGAAACAGTAAGGAGTTTGGTTGGCTGGCACGTGACCTGCTGCAAGTGAGTGAAAAGAGAAGGGCTGAGGGAGGATGTAGAGGCTGATCAGGGGAGGACCACTAAGGACTTAAGATTTTCTATTAAAATCCAGGGCCTTTTAGAAGAGTTGGAAGGCATTAAAACCTCTGCTATAATAATAAAAGCAATAGCTATGTAAAAATTCTACAAATTATTTATAATCTACTTTTAACATCTTGTGGAAAATAATTTTACTCCCTATTTTTCAATTTTCCTCTCTATGGGTTTTACTCATATACATATGGTAACTACATTTTAAAAACTTTTTGAGATAACTGTAGATTCATATACCTTTCACTCAACCGCACATCTTATACAATTATTGGTATAATACCACAACCAGGAAATTGACATTGATACAATTCATTAATCTTACTCAGAGTTCATCAGTTTTACTTGCATGCATTTGTGTGTGTATTTAATTTTCATATGCGTATTCACTGTATTGTATGTATATATAATATATAATTTTGACTGTGACACTGCCATAGTCAAAACACACACGAGTTCCATTACAGGGATCCCTTTTATAACACCAACACCTGTGTTCCCCTGCTCTCTACCTTCTGGCAACCACTAATCTGTTTTTCTTTTCTATGATTTTATTATTCCAAGGACGTTATGTAAATAGAATCATAGAGTTTGTAACTTTTTGAGACTTCTTCACTCAGTGCAATGCCCTTGAGATCCATCCAGTTCCTGCATGTATCAATAGCTCATTCCTTTTCATTGCTGAGTAGGATCCTATGGAATGGATGTACCAGTTTGTTTAGCTATTCACACACTGAAGGACATTCGTTTTTTTCCTAGTTTTTGGCTACCATGAACATTCATGTACAGGTGTTTGTGCGAACATAATTTTTCATTTCTCTGCTGTAAATGCCCAAGGGAAACTGCTGGGTCACATTTGGTTTTGTAAGAAACCATTATAGTCTTTTTTTCAGAATGCCTATACCACTTTATATTCCCATCAGCAATGTATGAGTGACCCATATTTTTCTGCATTCTCACCAGCATGAAACTATTTTTCATTTTAGCCATTCTGATAAGTGTGTAATGATAATGCACTATAGTTTTAAATTGCATTTCCCTAATGGCTAATGATAAATATGTTTTGTTTTTTTTTTTGAGATGGAGTCTCGCTCTGTTGCTAGGCTGGAGGGCAGTGACGCGATATTGGCTCACTGCAACCTCTGCTTCCTGGATTCAAGTGAATCCCTTGCCTCAGCCTCTTTTTTTTTTTGTTTGTTTGAGATGGAGTTTCGCTCTTGTTACCCAGGCTGGAGTGCAATGGCGCGATCTCGGCTCACTGCAACCTCTGCCTCCTAGGTTCAAGCAATTCTGCCTCAGCCTCTTGAGTAGCTGGGACTACAGGCGTGCACCAACACAGTGGCTTTTTTTTTTTAATTATTTATTTTTATTTTAGTAGAGACAGGGTTTCACCATGTTGGTCAGGATAGTCTCAATCTCCTGACCTCTTGATTTACCTGCCTCGGCCTCTGAAGATGCTGGGATTACAGGTGTAAGCCACTGCGCCTGGCTAATAAATCTGTTTTTATGTGCTTACATGTCATGTGCACATTCTCTTTGGTGACATGTCTTTTCATGTCACCTTTTTTGGTTGGATTGGTTTCTTTAGTTGTCCTTTTTAGTTCGATTTTTAACTGCTAAATTTTGAGAGTTTTAGATTGCCCTTTTTCAGTCGGATTGTTTTTTTTTTTTTTTTCCTGCTGAGATTTGAGAGTTTTAAAATACATTCTAGATACAATGACTTTGTCAGATATGTGGTTTGCTAATATTTTCTACCAAATAAAGATTAGATTTGAACAGATACTTCACTAAAGAAGGTAGGTGGATGGCAAATAAGCACATGCAAAGATGTTCACTATTATTTATTATGAGAGAAATGCAAATTAAACTTACAATGAGATTGTACCACAATCTCATCGCAGGCTTAATTTGCATTAGACTGACTAAAATTAAAAAGATGACCATAGTAAGTGTTGGCAGTTTTTTAAAAAGTTAAAATACCATATGATTCAGCCATTCTATTCTAGGTATTAACCCAAGAGAAAGGAAATATATGTCCACATATTTGTACACAAATGTTCATAGCAGCTTTATTTATAACAGTCCCAAAGTGATACAACCCTATGTCCATCAACAGGTGAATGAAAAAAAAAAACCTGTAGTATATTTATACAATAAAATAGTACACAGTAATAAAAAGGAATAAACTCCCAATACATGCAACAGCATGGATGAATCTCAAAATAAGTGAGTGAAAGAAACCAGACCCAAAAGTTTGCATGCCCTATGATTCCACTTACGTAAAACTCCAAAACTAATCCATAGTGACAGAAAACAGACCAGTGGTTGCTTGGAGAGGGGGGTTGTGCGATGGAAGGGAGAGCTTACAAAGGGCCATATGTTCACATATATGCCCAGGTGTTGGATACGTTTGCTATCTTAACTGTAATAATGTCTTCGAGGTGGGTGGATCATGAGGTCAAGAGATCGAGACCATCCTGGTCAACATGGTGAAACCCCGTCTCTACTAAAAATACAAAAAAATCAGCTGGGCATGGTGGCGCGTGCCTGTAATCCCAGCTACTCAGGAGGCTGAGGCAGGAGAATTGCCTGAACCCAGGAGGCGGAGGTTGTGGTGAGCCGAGATCGCGCCATTGCACTCCAGCCTGGCTAACAAGAGCGAAACTCCGTCTCAAAAAACAAAACAAAAAAAATGTCTTCATGGGCATACATATATGTCAAAACTTACCAAATAACACAAAAGAAACATGCGCAGTTTACTAAATGTCAGTTATACCTCAATAAATCTGTTAAGAACAAGTAAAACAAAACAACAGAATATAAGCTTTCAGGCTGTGCTTCAGAAGAGAAGGCAACATTACCAGATAAAAACTGCCTTAAAAATCAGTCTTTCCTCTTAAGTTTTAAGTACATGATACTTAAGCATCTAATCTGAAAACAGCTGACACTATGATTAAAAACATTTTTTTTTAGTTCACTGACATTATAGCATTGTTGGAAATGAAAGTATATGAGTGATAAGGAGTTTTTAATTTTAAGGCCCTTTCTTACCTTTGTCCAATGATGATGGACGTCCATTGTTCCTAGCATCACATGGCCCACTGCACTCATGCCAGAACGGTCTGTAAATATGATTGTACACCCTGATGATAAAACACAAAACCTTTGGTCATGGTCAAGGAGCTTCATTCTTTCAGCATTGT
This sequence comes from Sapajus apella, assembly GCF_009761245.1. NCBI lineage: Eukaryota > Metazoa > Chordata > Mammalia > Primates > Cebidae > Sapajus > Sapajus apella. Next base: position 3,762,154 of record NW_022436978.1, read on the forward strand.
GCAAATAATTAAATTTAGTGTATAAACTCAGGATTACATTCAGTAGAAGCTTAAAGGCTAACTTTATGCCACTGCTTTATTCAAAGAACAAATTTAAAAGTTCAGCTGTGAAAAAGTTACTTGGTTTTCCATTAAAATTTATAGATGTACATAGCAGCTAAGTGATATTTTAAAAGAAAGTGGAAAATGTTTACCTTTTGCTTTTTTAAGTGTTTCCAAATTCTGTTGTGCTAAGCGGCCTAAACTATGTAACTGGCTACAGCGGTGGGCAATGCCCCAGCTCCTCTGCCACCTAGACCAACAGAGCACACAGGAATGTTAACAAGTGGCACCCGAAGAAGGACCGAGCACTCAGCACAACTGCCAGAGTCCTTGGGAAGTCAATGAGTTTCTTTCTAAAGCAGGCACATAACACATTTTGATTGATCATATGTTTCTAAGCTAGCTACTTTTTAAAGCAACCAAATGGAAAATTGATTATTTACCAGAGGGCAGAAATATTACTACTACGTTTAGGTGCCCAAGATTTAAAATAAGCAAATATACAATGTTTCTATTTAAAAATAAGATGATGAAATGGGAAACCTTTGAAAAAAATATTTTTCTTTTTCACATTGTTACAATGATGATGGTTTTGTTTTGTGTTCAAGTTCCAACTAGGAATTCCAGTTAGGTTTATCAGGTTCTCTTTTTGTTTTTGAGACAGGTTCTTGCTCTGTCACTCAGGCAGGAGTGCAGTGGTGTAATCATGGCTCACTGCAGCTTTGAGCTCCTCTATTCAAGCGATCCGCCTACCTCAGCCTCACAAGTAGCTGGGACTACAGGCGTGCGCCACCAGGGCTAGCTACTTTTAAAAAATTTCTTGTAGAGACAGGGTTTCACCATGTTGCTCAGGCTGGTCTTGAACTCCTGGGTTGGGTCAAGCTATCTGCCCACCTTGGCCTCCCAGTGTTGAGGTTACAGGCGTGAGCCACAGCGCCTGACTTCTGCTTCTTTTTATCTCATTCTAGAGAAAGGGATTTTGATGAAATCATGTAATCTGCTCATTTTATAAACTAATATTAAACCTCAGTGACACATGGAACCTGACAATGACATGACAGAGGCCCTGCTGTGTAACTGTGAAGAGTACTGGTCTCGGGTGATGTCAGAAAACCCACCTTGGAATTCTAATTCTGTGGTTTACCAGCTCTGTGACCTTGAACAACCTGCTTTTAGCCTTCCTAAGGTTTTCACTTTCATGCATGCAAAGTGAGGATGTTTCCTGCTGCACAGGTAGTAGACATCAAATGAGGTAATGTGTGTGAAGGAGTCAGGCATTCAAAATGGGCTCTCAAGAAACTTAGGTTCTTCTTTTATCCTAATACTGATTTTGATGAATGTCATTTCTGATAAAATGAAAACTTACTTAAAAATTGTTTTTTCTTTAAACTACAATTTAAAAAGTAATATAATTTCAAAGAATATTAATTTTTGATTATTTGAAATTAAAAAATGTGATAAAGGTAGTAAATGCTGTTTTCATTAAAAATAGTTTATATAGGCTGTTTAGAATGAAAAACAATGTAATTAGTTAATGTTTATGTTTGCTGGAGTTTTGGCTAATTTTTTTTAGCAAGTAAAGAAGCCCTTCAAGCCCATGGTCCTCAAATGCTATGGTCTCAGGACCCTTTTACACCTTAAAAATTGAATACTCCAAAGAGCTTTTTTTTTTTTTTTTTTTTTTGAGATGGAGTCTCACTCTGCAGCCCAGGCTGAAGTGCAGTGGCCTGATCTCAGCTCACTGCAACCTCCGCCTTTCGGGTTCAAGCGATTCTCCTGCCTCAGCCTCCTGAGTAGGCTGGGATTATAGGCTTGTGCTATCACGCCTGGCTAATCTTTGTACTTTTAGTAGAGACAGGGTTCTACCATGTTAGTCAGGCTGGTCTTGAACTCCTGACCTCATGATCCACCTGCCTCAGCCTCCCAAAGTGCTGGGATTACACGCGTGAGCCACCGCACCTGGCTGGGTTACATCTATTGACATTTACCATCATATAAATTAAAGCTGAGAAATTTCTCCATAATACTGTAAAATTATTCTTTTTATGTTTAAGAAATCCTTTCATTTTCTTTGCCCTAGTCTGCTCTGACAGATCTTTTAAAATTACTATTAGAAAAAGTTATTTGCATGCAACTTGATTTATTTACCTTAAAAACTTTAAGGAATGATCTTACTATTTTGTTTTTAGTTAGAAAAGTTTATGCTAATAGACTATGGAATGGGAAGAACCCCATATAATAAAAATTGAATCTGAAAATGATTAGGGTGATGATAAAATAACAGATATATGCATACATTCAAACATTCCACACATGGAAGCCTAAAAGAATGCTTTGAAATTCTGAATTATCTTATAAAATGATTATTTGGCTATACAAGAACGGAACATGTAAATACCATCTGTACTCTGTAAACACAGGGAAAAAAGATGTTATTATGGTACACAAATAGTCATTTGGTTTAATATAAGAAAAAAAGTCCTAATAATGAGAGCTGAAAACAACAAAACAGGCTATAGCAAAAAGTAACAAAGATGTTTAAACATGAAAACTGGATGATGATTTTTCTGAGTTCTAGAGATGGGAAGTCCATGACTGAATCACCTGATTCCTCCTATTCTCTCCTTACAGTTTTAAGAACTGTTAAATCTATTTTGCAATAAATTTCAGCATGGATCTTTATATAACTGCAATTTCCAAGTTTATGAATACTTACTGAAAAAGTTCTGCTATATAATATAGAACCAAGAATACAACATCCGTTTTCTCTTTCCTCTCCTCTTTTTAAGCTCAAATACCAATCTTTTAAAACACTTTATTATTATTATTATTTAGAGATGGGATCTTGCTATGTTGTCCAGGCTGGTCTCAAACTCCTGGCCTCAAGTGATCCTCCCACATTGGCCTCCCAAAGTGCTAGAATTACAGGTATGAGTTACTGTGTCTGGCCTTAATATCTTACAAGATGGTGGCATAATTACTTTTTATATATTACCTGTATATGGAAGAGGATATTTTTCTTACAAACTTATTATTTAAAAGTTTATTATGCTCAAAACTTAAACCTTACTTAAGTAACATACATATAATTTGAGATGAAGTCATGCTCTATCACCCAGGCTACAGTGCAGTGATGCAATTATAGCTCACTGCAGCCTCAAACTCCTGGGCTTAAGTGATCCTCTTCCCTCAGCCTCCCAAGTAGCTGAGACTACAGGTGCATGCCATAGTGCCTAGCTAATTTTGTAAGTTTTTGTAGAGATGGGGCCTCCTTATGTTGCCCAGGCTAGTCTTGAACTCCTGGGCTCAAGTGATCCTCCCACCTCGGCCTCCCAAAGTGCTGGGATTACAGGTAAGAGCCACTGTGCTCAGCCTTACTTCAATATTTAAAACAAGAAATTAGTAAGAGTTTTCTTACATAGATGAACATTTCATTATGTTCATAAAGATAATTGAAGAGTACTCAGTTATCAGAATAACTAAAGTTAAAGATGCAAATATTTAGCTGCTGAAAAGCTTATTAGTAGGTAATTCATATTCATTTTAATTTTTAAATTAGGTAATCTCTTCTTTATTACCTGATATCTGAGAGTTGCAATTGATGAGACAGTTCATGTTTTAAACGATCTAGTTCTTTTCTAAGTGGCAAACTGTTCTTCAGCTTTTTAACAGCACTTTTCCCATTGTTATCTAACCAGGATCTAGAAAGAAAAAGGAGAGATATATATACTTTGCAGTACTAACTATAATATTAATATTTCCACTATTAAAAGACACATGCATGCACTTGAATATTCACAATATTAAAGATTTGGAATCAACCTAAATGACAATCAATGACAGACTGGGTAAAAAAAATGTAGTACATATATGCCATGAAATACTATGCAGCCATAAAAAAGAATGAGTTCATGTATTTCATGGGAACATGGATGGAGCTGGAGGCTATTATCCTTAGCAAACTAATACAGGAACAGAAAACCAAATACTGCATGTTCTCACCTATAAATGGAGCTAAACGATGAGACCACATGGACACAAATGCGGGAACAAAAGACACTGGGGTTCACTTGAGGGTAGAGGATAGGAGGGAGAGGATCAGTGAAAATAACTATTAGGTACTAGGGTTAGTACCTAGGTAATGAAATAAACAGTACAACAAACCCCTATGATGCAAGTTTATTTATATAACACACCTGCACAGGTACCCCTGAACTTAAAAGTTAAAAAAATTGTGGCCGAGTGCGATGGCTCACGCCTGTGATCCCAGCACCTTGGGAGGCTGAGGCAGGTGGATCATGAGGTCAAGAGATCAAGACCATCCTGGCTAACATGGTGAAACCCCGTCTCTACTATAAATACCAAAATTAGCTGGGTGTGGTGGTGCATGCCTGTAGTCCCAGCTACTCAGGATGCTGAGGCAGGAGAATTGCTTGAACTGGGGAGGTGGAGGTTGCAGTGAGCTGAGATGGCGCCACTGCACTCCAGTCTGGGCAACAGAGCAAGACTCCATCTCAAAAAAAAAAAAAAAAATTGTACTCAGAAAAAAAAACGACACATACATTATCTTAAAGCAGACCCAGTGTTAAACTGAGTTTTCAATCAAACTTTTACTTCTACATATTGTTTCTCGGAATACCTACTTTTAAAATAAGTTGCTTGGAGAACTGCCAACACCTGTCAAATCATATTCTAGCTATGACAACTTCCTTCGCATATTAAAAAATTAAATTTTAGTTACATCAAACCAGTCACTAGATTTATAGAGATAGAATAATTTTTTAAAAATTAAAAATACTTCAAAGCATGTTTATTACAACCTTCAGTAGGCTACACTAGATCTTCACTGACGTCAGTCATACACATAGGGGAGCGTAGAACTAATACTAATTATGAAGCAAGTGAGCAAATATAATGGAGCTAAACAGGTGTAAAAGTCAAACTTGACAGACATATCCGATGGGACTAGTAACAATTAAGAGGCAATGGGTCCTGATGAAGGAACATGAAGATCACTTTGTGGATTCTTGCTGGGTGGACTCCAGTTTCCCCTTTATTTTAGTCTTGGATATTAATACCCTGAGCTCCCAATGCTGATTCCCTCATCCCTGTAACCTAGTCCCTCCACTGGTCAGACTTTGCCAATCTAGTCATTTGCCATAGTCTTCTTCCAGGTGGGTCTCTTCACTGCCCTGGTGCTCACTGACACCTCCATTGCTTTCTACCCAACCAAATGTCCAGTTTCAGTCTCATCTCAACTGTATTAACTCTATAATAAGCTCAGCAGAAAGATGTTCTCTAAACCTGTATTTCTTAGAATGTAAAGTTTACCTCAATTGTCTTACAAGAATAAATAAATATTAAACATGCTTTAAGGATTAGGAAGAATAGCTTTCAGAAAAGAGCTGAGAGCCTATGTGGCCTTCTAGAGAGCAGCACTGCCTCTGTAGAAACTGTCTCTCACTTGGTGCTATAATCATCATGACACAGGGGTGCTTGTTACTGCTCGGGGTCACTGGCTCCCCAAGGGGAGTCCAGAGAAATGAGTGACCTGGACGGAGTCCTGGGAGGCTGAAGAGCTGTTGCAGGAGTTGGGGGTGGGGGGTAGAATGGCTAAGTGACTCCGGGCTGAGGGAAACATTTCAGATTCCAAAACAAAGTGGTGGGGGTGGGCCCTAGGCATTACTATGCCAGAGAAAATGCCACGAAAACCAGAGGTTCCCTTTCTTCTTATTTTTTTTTAAATAGAGACTGGGTCTCATTTTGTTGCTGGATTCAAACTTCTGGGCTCAAGTGATCCTCCTGCCTCAGCCTGCCAAAATGCTGGGACTACAGGCATGAGCCACTGCGCCTGGCCATTTTTTCTTGAACAAAAAATTTTTTTGGCCGGCTGTAGTGGCTCATGCCTGTAATCTCAGCACTTTGGGAGGCTGAGGTGGGTGGATCATGAGGTCAGGAGAGTGAGACTATCCTGGCTAACATAGTAAAACCCCGTCTCTGCTAAAAATACAAAAAAAGTTAGCCAGGCATGGTGGCACATGCCTGTAGTCCCAGCCACTTCGGTGGCTGAGGTAGGAGAATCGCCTGAACCCAGGAAGTAGAGGTTTCAGTGAGCTGATATCACACCACTGCACTCCAACCTGGGTGACAGAGTGAGACTCCATCTCAAAAAACAAACAAAAAAAACTCATGGGCCATGCTAATCTTCTCCGTTTCGTTCTAATTTTTTTTGAGATGAGGGTCTCACTATGTTGCCCAGGCTGGTGTGATCATGGCTCACTGAGCCTCAACCCCCTGGGCTCAAGTGATCCTCTAGCCTTATCCTGGTGTGATCGACCTCCTGGGCTCAAGTGATTCTCTAGCCTTAGCCTCTCTACTAGCTGGGACTACAAGCATGTACTACCACGGCCACCTAATTTTTTAAAGTTATTATTTGTAGAGATGAGGTCTCGCTATGTTGCCTAAACTGCTCTTGAACTCCTAGGCCCCAGTGATGCCCCCGCCTTGGCCTTCCAAAGTGCTGGCATTACAGACTTGACCCACTGTGCCTGGCCTCATTCCACTTTCAGTATATGTACTGCTGGAGCGAGCACTAGGTTTCTTAGTAGTCACTTTAAATGTTTTAGATGTTGTGATCTAAAGCATTTAAAAATTATTAAGTTTAGAATACTGAAACTGACAAATCGTTATGCAAGGAAGATAAAGTGTCTGTTTTAAAGGAAGACAGATCTAACAAGGAATATAGAAATAAGCAATTAGAATAGAATATAAGAACTACCATGAGCAAAGAAGAAGTAATTATTCCTGGAAGATTCTATAGAACAGGTAATATGTGATCTGGAACCTGAGAGATACATCAGATCTTTCCAGGTAGGTGAGAGAGAATGGCATGTCAATCATATTAGTACGTAAGGATCTATGAGATGAACCCATATGCCCAGATGACAGGATGCTTAGAGGGAGAGAAGGGCATAGAAGAGACTGCAGAGGCACTGGGGGTGAAGTGTGGTCAGGCCATGAAGGCTCTTGCACGTTGAAAAAGGGAATTGGAATCTTATCTTTCAGGTGAAAGTGTTCAATTTTTTTTTAAATTCACTGACTTTGTGTAGCAATTCATAATCCTTCCTATACCCTCTTTAAGAATATTAGTAAAAATTTTGTGACTTCTGCATGGTGTGTAATCAAGTAGGTAAAAATACCTTAATTTACATTACTACTGTTGATATGGCATTATCATTTTCCAACTTTTCCTCACTCATTAATACATGTTACTCAACTTACTTTAAATCATGTAAGAAAAGGCATGATTTACTGACATACAAATTATTAAATGACACACAATGTTTGATTTGGGGCCCAAATGTTTTACAACATAGATTCAAATATGATCTTATAATTATATAGTCATGAATTGATTTTTGGAATTCTTACATTTAATGTATAAAAATCACTGGTCTAGCTTAACAATACTTGTGTTTTGTTTCTTAACACTGAAGTAAAAACAAAGGCTCTAAACATGGTTGTTAATATATACAGATATAAAGATAAAGATACCTGTTTCCTGGCTTTGGCCACTGAGAGAATTAGTAGCAACTGAGCACATGTAGCACTGAGATGTTGGTGTTTACACATCATTCCCTACTAGAAAGAACCAGAGCTTTCTGGCAAAACTGCTGAATCAAACTTTGGGGCAGGAACAGTCCAGATGATCCTGGAACAACTTGGTGAACCAGAAAGTAAGGGAGTACTCAAGGGAAGATGGGGACATAGGCACCATCCTGAAGAGATGATGAAATGAGGAAATCAACATGTGGCAACCAGCAGAGTAATATGTGATTCAAGCAAGAATCATCAACGAATATTAAAGCGAGCAAGGGAGTAAAAATCTAATGAGTAAAAGGATATTTACGTAGCCCTAAGTATCTCCTTAAAATAAAATAATTAGAGAAAAAAACCTGTAACTTTCTGGAAGAAATTAGTTTCATTGGTAATGGGTTATATATACATCACACGCCTCCTACATAATCCACTGAAAACAACACAACACCACTTCTGGGGTATGCCCGCAAAAAACTGAATAATCTGACTATACTCATGAGGAAACATCAGATAAACAAATGGAAAGGCATTCTACAAAATAATTGGCTTACATTCATCAAGGTAATGAAAGACAAGAAAACACTGAGGAACTGTTCCAGAATAAAGAAGACTAAAGAGATTTGACAATCAAATATGGCTCATGATTTGGGATTTGGGATTTTCTTCTCCTAATAAAGGGCAGTGCTTAGAAAATGCGTGACATTTGAATAACTTCTAGGGGTTAGCTAATACTATTGTCATAAGTGTTAATTTCTTGATTTTTATTATTTTCTTTTTTTTCTAAGGGTTTAGAAAAGCAATTTTTTAAAAAGTTATTTTCTTATATAAGAAAATGTTTTTATATTTTTAAAAAGTACAACCTAGGTATTTAAAGGGCTATTGTGGCTGCAACTTACTCAAATGGTTCAGGGAAAAATGTGTGTGTGTGCATGCATATATATACACACACACACACACACACACACGTAGTTTCTATAGTTAAAATGAATATATAAGGCTGGGTGCAGTGGCTGACTCCTGTAATCCCAGCACTTTGGGAGGCTGAGGCAGGCGGATCACAAGGTCAGCTCAAGACCACCCTGGTCAACATGGTGAAACACTGTCTCTACTAAAAATACAAAAAATTAGCTGGGCATGGTGGTACGTGCCTGTAATCCCAGCTACTCGGGAGGCTGAGGCAGGAGAACTGCTTGAACCACGGAGTCAGAGGTTGCAGTGAGCCAAGATCACACCACTGCACTCCAGCCAGATGACAGAGCAAGACTCCGTCTCAAAAAAAAAAAAAAAGAAAGTATATATAGAGAGAATGATAAAGCAAATGTGGTACAAAATTAACATTTGAAGAAACTGGGTGGAGGTTACATGGGACTTTTTTATATTATTTCTGCAAATTTTCTCTATTTTAGAAACAGGGACTTGCTCTGTTGCCCAGGCTGGAGTGCAACAGCACAATCATAGTGTCATGGGATCCTTGGGGTGTCACTTTTCCATTTGGAAACCTCTGTGGTCAGTGGTGTCATTGTCCGAGTTTTGCTTGTGCCCACTGGGCTCATTCTGCCCACCTGGTCTGGCAGGCTGCACTCAGCTCACACTACTGGCCCAGATTCCACATCTGCCAAGGGCCAGCCAGGTGCAGAGTGGCAAGGGGTGTGTGAACGAGCACAAGGTCCAGCCACTGCGCACAGCCAGGTGTGCTGACTGCAGCAGAGTGAGCAACTCCATGTGCTGGCACAGGTGCTAGCTCCATGCAAGACTGCAGCTAGACCAGGTGTACCATATGCAGCTAATACTGTGGGAACCAAGGAACATGGTGGTGCCCGGAAGCTTGGAGGCACTGGGAACTGCAGAGCCCCAAAGAGGGTGTCACAGCCCAGATTTAGAGAGCCCCTAGGTCTGGGATCCTAGAAGGGCTGCAGTTTTTCTCTTCTGTTGCCCATAATGTGGTGAGCAAGGGGGGTGTTTCAGCCCTGTTTGTGTTACAGCTGTTTAAGTCCTCCCATTAGGTGGTCCCAAGTTCTTGTCCCATGTCCAGGAAGAATGAAGTGGACAACTGAAGGGCGAGCAAGTTGGAGAAGAGCTTCCTTGAGCGACAGAACAGTTCTCAGGAGACCTGAAGTGAGTAGCTCCTTTCTGCAGGCAGGTCGTCCCCATGAGTGTCCAACTCTCAGCAGAGAGAAGACCCACAGTGGTAGCTCCTTTCTGCAGGCAGTTTGTCTCAACATAATGGAGAACTGAAGCAGGTAATTCCTTCCCACAGCTGGTAGTCCTGATGTCTGAGTGTGGGTGAGTTCTGGGTTTTTATGGGCTCAGAAAGGAGCTTTTTCCTGGTGGGTATGGAAAAAGCATCATCTGATTGGCTGAATGGTCATCAATGAAGTCCTTACTTTGGGCCAAGGACTTCACCTAGAACTGGCAGCCCAAACCCGAAGTTTCAGGCTGTTTCTGGCTTGAAGGTGGGGTTTCATAGGGGACCTCCTGCCATCAATATGCCATCCATGGTGCCTAGGGTGTTTGTGCTGAGGGGTGCCTGCGGACCTGGACCGATGCTGCCCTTGGCCACCCTCACCATGACTCCTTCCCATGTTCATCAGTGCCCAAAGTCCAGAGGGGACCGAGACAGCAGGGGACTGGAGTGTCAGCACCCAGCCCCTTAGTTATTTTCAAGTGTACAGTTCAGTGGTCTTAAGTACAGTCTCATTGTTGTGCAACTATCACCACCAGCAATCTTCAGAACTCTTTTCATTTGGCACAACTCAACTCTGTACCCATTAAACACTAACACCCCTTCCCCTCCCTCCAGCCCCTGGCAACCACCATTCTATTTTGTCTCTATGAATTTGAATACTCCTTGTACTTTACATAAGTAGAATCATATACTATTTGTTGTTTTGTGACTGGTTTATTTCATGTAGCATGAAGGTTCATGTGTTGTAGCCTGTGGTAGAATTTCTTCCTTTTTAAGGCTAACATTCCACTGTTAGAATATAATCAAATTTTGCTGTAGTTTTAATTTGCATTTCCCTAATGATTAATGATGTTGAGTATCTTTTCATGGGCTTACTGGCCATACCTTCTTTGAAGAAATGTCTATTCAAGTCCTTTGCCCATTTTTGAATTGGGTTGTTTGCTGGTTGTTGAGTTTTAAAAGTTCTCTATCTATTCTGGATATTAATTCCTTTATCAGATATATGAGTTGCAAATATTTTCTCCCATTCTGTGAACTACCATTTTACTCTGTTGATCGTCTTTTAGTGCAGAAACTTTAAAAATGTTAATGAAGTCCAATTTGTCTATTTTTCTTTTGTTGGCTGTGCTTTAGGTTTTATATCCTAGAAATCACTGGCAGATTCAATGCAATGAATCTTTTGCCCTAGGTTTTCCTCTAAGAGTTTTATAGTTTAGGTATTACATTTAGGTCAAAGATCCATTCTGAGTCATTTTTAGTATATGGTACAAAGTTGGTGTCCAACTTCATTCTTTTGCATGTGGCCTGTTTTCCCAGTACCTTTTATTTAAAATATTTTTTCCCCATTCAGTGGTCTTGGCAGCCTTGTTGAAAACCAGTTGACCGATACATGCAAGGATTCATTGCTGTATTCTCTATTCTATTCCATTAGCCTATATGTTTGTGTATTTTTCTTTATAGAGAGGGGTTCTCACTATGGTGCCCAGGCTAGTCTCAAACTCCCGGACTCACATAATCCTCCTGCTTCAGTCTCCCAAAGTACTGGGATTACAGAAGTGAGCCACACCATGCCTGGCCTATATGCCAGTATCACAATGCTTTGTTTACTATAGTTTTGTACTAAGTTTTGAAATGAGGAAATGTGAATTCTCCAGCTTTGCTCTTTTCAGGATTGTTTTGGCTATTTGAGGTCCCCTGAGATTCTAATTTTAGAATGGGTTTTCTATTTGTGTAAAAAATGTCATTGGAATTTTGATAGGGATTGCATTAAATCTGTACATTGCTTTGGGTATTGACATCTTAATATTATCTTCTGACCCATGATCATAGAATGCCTTTCCATTTATTTGTATCATCTCTAATTTCTTTCAGAAATGTTTTATAGTTTTCATTGTACTACAAGTCTTTCATCTCTTCAGTCAATTCCTAAGCATTTAGTCCTTTGTGATGCTATTGTATATGGAATTGTTTTTGTAATTCCCTTTTTGGATATGTGGCTAGTATACGGAAATACAACTGATTTTTGTGTATTGATTTTGTATCTTGCTAATTTGCTGAATTACCTCGTCCTTTCCAATTACATGACTAATTTCTTTTTCTTGCCTAATTGCTCTGACAAAGACTTCCAGTAGTATGTTGAATAGAAGTGCTGAAAGTAGGCATCCTTGCCTTCCTTATGTTACATAAAAAACTTAAGTCTTTTACTATTGAGAATGATGTTTGCTGTGGGTTTTCATATATAGCTTTTATTATGTTGATGTAGTTTCCTTTATTTCCAGTTTGTTGAATGTCTTTAGGATGAAAGGATGTTAAATTTTGTCAAATGCTTTTTTCTACATTATGATCATTCTGTATGATTTAAATGATCATGTGGATTTTCTCCATTCTGTTAATGTGTTATCATACTGATTGATTTTGTATATTGAACCATCCTTGTACTCTAGGAATACATCCCACTTGGTTATGGTATAGGATCCTTTTAATATGCTGCTAAATTCATTTTTCTAGGATTTTGTTGAAGCTTTTTGCATTAACATTCATAAAGGATATTGATTTGTGGTTTTCTTTTCTTGCAGTGTCTTTGTCTGTCTTTGGTATCAGGGTAATGCTGGTCTCACAGAATGAGTTAGGGAGTGTTCCTTCTTCAGTTTCTTTTTGAGACGATTGCGAAGTATGGCTGTTAAATGTTTGGTAGAATTTGCCAGTGAAGCCATCCAGTTTAGGTCTTTCCTTTGTTGGGAAATTTAAAATTACTGACTCAGTCTCATTATTTTCTATTTCTTTGTGGTTTAGTTTTGGTAGATTTTGTGTTTCTAGAAATGTCTCCATTTTATCTAGGTTACCCAACTTGTTAGTGTACAACTGCCCATGGTACTCTTTTATAATTGTTATTTCTGTGAAATTGGTACTAATGTTCCTACTTTCATTTTTGATTTTAGTAATTTGAGTCTTCTTTCTTTCTTAGTCCATCTAGCTAAAGGTTTGTCAATTTTGTTGATCTTTTCAAATAACCAATTTTTGGTTTTGTTGATTTTATCATTTTTCCTATTATCTATTTTGTTTATCTAATATCTATTTTGATTATCTGCTCTAATCTTTATTATTTCCCTCCTTCTACTAGTTTTGCATTTATTCTTCTTTCTCTAATCCTATAAGGTGTGAAGTTAGATTGCTGATTTGAGATCTTTCTTGTTTTTTAAATGTGTTTATAGCTATACATTTCCCCCTTAGCACTGCTTCACTGAATTTGCTGTGTCCCATAAGTTTTGGTACATTGTGTTTTTTTTTTCATTCATCTGTATTTGCTTTTTTTTCCTCAAAATTGTTAATCAAACATTTTATTTTTAAAAATTTTCAGGGTAGATTCAGTTATTTAATATTCATATGATTTGTAAAAATGAAATCAGTGTAATTGGTATATCCATCACCATAAATATTTCTTTTATGCTAGAACATTCCAATTATGCTCTTCTAGCTATTCTGAAATACACGACTGATGATTGTAAACTATAGTCACCTTACTGATCTATCAGACAGATCTTATTTTTTTCTGAGATGAAGTCCCGCTCTGTCTCCCAGGCTGGAGTGCAGTGGCACAATTCTGGTTCACTGCAACCCCTGACTTCTGGTTTCAAGCGATTCTCTTGCCTCAGCCTCCTGAACAGCTGGGATTACAGGCACCTGCCACCAGGCCTGGCTACTTTTTTTGTATTTTTAGTAGAGATGGCGTTTCACCATGCTGGCCAGGCTGATCTCAAACTCCTGACCTCAGGTGATCCGCCCTCCTCAGCCTCCCAAAGTGCTGGGATTACAGGCGTGAGCCACTGTGCCTGGCAGATCTTATTTTTTTTCTATCAAACTGTATATCTGGACCCATTAATCAACCTCTCTTCATATCTGCCTGAAGATCTTCCCCTCCTTTTTCTTCTAAGAGTCTTAGTACTTTATGTTTTACATTTTAGTCTATGATCTGTTTTGAGTTAAAATTCTTAATTTTTTTAACTTTTATTTTAGGTCTGGGGCACATGGGCAGGTTAACATAGGCAAACTCATGTCATGGGGGTCTCATGTACAGACCATTTCATCACCCAGGTACTAAGCATAGTACCTGATGGTTATTGTTCCTATCCTCTCCCTCCTCCCACTCTCCTCTCTCCTCCTCTCCTCCCTAGATATAATTTTGACTTTTATTTTAGATTCGGGAATACATGTGCAGGTTTGTTACATGGGTATATTGCAACATGCTGGGGTTTGGTGTATGACTGATCCTGTCACCCAGGTATTGAGTGTAGCACCTGACAGTTACTGTTTCAACCCCTTCCCCGCTCTCCTCCTCCCCACTCTAGTTGTCTCCAGTGTCTGTTGTTTTCTTTGTTGTGCCCATTGGTTCTCATTAATTTGTTCCCACTTATAAGTGAGAACATGTAGTATTTGGTTTTCTGATGCCACATTAGTTTGGTAAGGATAATGGCCTCCAGCTCCATCCATGTTCCTGCAAAGGACACAATCTCATTCCTTTTTATGGCCACATAGTGTTCCATTATATATATGTGCCACATTTTCTTTAACCAGTCCCAGTCCATTGATGTGCATTAGGTTGATTCCATGTCTTTGCTATTGTGAACAGTGCTGCAATGAAGATATGACAGCATGTGTACTTATGGTAGAATGATTTGTATTTCTATGGGTATATACCCTGTCGTAAGATTGCTCAGTTGCCACGCTACTTTCCACAATGGTTTAACTAATATACACTCCTACCAACACTGAATAAGCATTCTCTTTTCTCTGCAACCTGACTACAGTATCTGTTATTTATTAATTTTTTTTGAGACAGAGCCTTGCTCTGTCACCCAGACTGGAGTGCAATGGCGCCATCCTGGCTCACTGCAACTTCTGCATGCCTCCTCTCTGCCAGCCCAGGCTCAAGCGATCCTCTTGCCTCAGCCTCCTCAACAGCTGGACCATAGGTGAACACCACCAAGCCTGGTTATTTTTTTGTATTTTTGGTAGAGACAGGGTCTTGTCATGTTGACCAGGCTGGTCTTAAACTCTCCTGAGTTCATGCAATCTGCCCACCTTGGCCTCCCAAAGTGCTGGGATTACAGGTGTGAGCAACTGTGCCTGGCCTGACTTTTTAATACTAGCCATTCTAACTGGTGTGAGATGGTAACTCATTGTGGTTTTAATTTGCATTTTTCTTATGATTAGTGATACTGAGCATTTTTCATATATCATCTGTTGGCTGCATGTACATCTTCTTTTGAAAAGTGTCTGTTCATGTCTTTGCCCACTTTTTAATGGGGCTGTTTTTTGCTTGTAAGATTTTTTTTTGGGTGGAGGGTACAGAGAGTCTCACTGTCACCCAGGCTGCAGTGCAGTGGCATGATCTTGGCTCACTGCAACCTTCACTCCCTGGGTTCAAGTGATTCTTGTGCCTCAGCCTCCCCTGAGCTGGGATTACAGGCATGTGCCACTATGCCCAGTTAATTTTTGTATTTTTAGTAGAGTTGAGGTTTCACCATGTTGGCCAGGCTGGTCTCAAATTGCGGACCTCAGGTGATGTGCCCACCTCAGCCTCCAAAGGGCTGTGATTACAGGTGTGAGCCACCATGCCCAACAGTTTGTAAATCTTAAATTCTTGACAGATTCTGGATATCAGACCTTTGTCAGATGTATTGTTTCCAAGTATTTTCTCTCATTCTGTAGGCTGTTTGCTCTATTGATACATTGCTTCTTTTGCAGTGCAAAAGCTCTAGTTTAGTTAGATCACATTTGTCAATTTTTGCTTTTGTTGCAATTGCTTTTGGTGTCTTCAGCATGAAATCTTTGCCAGCCCCTATGTCCAGAAAGGTATTTTATATATTCCCTTGTGATTTATTTTTATTTTCAATTTTCATAGGTACATAGTAGGTATATATATTTTATGTGGTACATGACACCTTCTTTGATCTGCTGGTTAAGAGTGCTTTAATTTCCACAATTTTGTTAAATTTCTAGTTTTACTTCTGTTGTTGATTTCTAACTTCATCCCACTGTGGTCAGAGAAAATGCTTTGTGTGACATTTTTCTTTTAAAATCTGTTGAGACTTAGTTTGCAGCCTAAAATATGGTCCATCCTAGAAAATGTTCTATATAGACTTGAGAAGAATGTGTATGCTGTTCTTATTAGGTAGAGTGTCTTATATACGTCTGTTAGATCCAGCTGGTTAAATTGTGCTATGCAATTCCTCTGTTTCCTTACTTATTCCTGTTTGATTTTTCTAAACACTACTGAGTGGAGTATTAAAGTGTTCAGCCATTACTGTAGGACTTTCAATTTCTCTCTTCAATCCAGTCCACTTTTGCTTCATATATTTTGAGGATCAGTTATTTGGTAGATAAATATTTATAGCTGCTATCTCTTGTTGCTGTATGGAGACTTCTATTAATCTGTGATGTCCTTCTTTATCTCTTATAATCTTTTTTGATTTAATGTCTATTATGTCTGATTTTAGTACAACTCTCTTTTGGTTAATATTTGCATAGAATACTAACCTTTTCCAACCTTTCATTTTCAACTCTGGATCTAAAGTGAGTCTCCTGTAGACAGCATATAGTTGAATCATGTTTTTTAAATTCACTCTGCCAATATTTGTCTTTTGGAAAGTTTAATCCATTTATATTTAAAGTCATTACTTGAAAGAAGGGACTTAATTTTGTCATGTTGCTATTTATTTTCCATGTGCCTTATTGTTTTTTTGTCCCTTGTTTCTTGCATTACTACCTTCTTTTGTGTTTAGTTGATTTTTATTTTGTGGTGAATAATTTAAATTCCTTTCTTGTTTCCTTTGGTGTATATCCTTTTGATAGTTTCTTGTGGTTACTGTGGGGGATTACATTTAACATCCTAAAGTTATAACACCCTAATCTGAATTTATACTAGCTTAACTTCAATAACAAAAACTCTGCTCTTTTAATAGTTCTCCCCACCCCTTTCAGTTGTTGATATCACAAAATTATCTTTATACATTGTCCAAAAACATAAACTAATAATACTTTCAATGAATATATTTTTTAGAAAGAGTAGTGATAGTTCTTTTAAAAAATAGCTTCACTGGAATATAATTCATATACCATCTCTACTAAAAAAAAAAATACAAAAATTAGCCAGGTGTAATGGCACATGCCTGTAGTCCCAGCTATTTGGGTGACTGAGGCAGGAGAACTGTCTATGTGGTTGACTGTGATCAGCCTCTTTGACTTTGCATGTTTTCAAGGTTCATCCATGTTGTAGTATGTATAGTACTTCATTCCTTTTCTTGGTTAAATAATATTCCTTTGTATGGATATGCCACTTTTTAAAAATCCATTTATCAGTTGGTAGACAATTGGGTTATTTCTTCTGGCTATTATGAATAATGTTGCTATAAGCATATTTTTGTGTGGATGTCTGTTTTTGTTTCTCCTAGGGTGTATACCTAGGAGTGGAATTCTTGGGTCACATAACTCTGTTTAACATTTTACAGTATTGCCAAACTGTGTTCCATAGCAGCTGCACAATTCTGTATTCCCATTACCAATGGAGGAGAGTTTCAATTTTCCTACCTGCTCACCAACACTTGTTATTCTCTTTTAGAACATAGCCATCCTAGGGTATGAAGTGGTAGCTGGTTGTGGTTGTTTATTTGATCTTGGCCTGTGCTATAGTTTAAATATTTGTCCCCTCCAAATCTGATGTTGAAATTTAATCCCCAGTGTTGTAGAGAGGACCTGGTGGGAGGTTTTGGGTCATGGAGGCAGATCGCTCATGAATGGCTTCATGTCATCCTCATGGTAATGAGTGACTTCTCACTATTAGTTTCCAAAAAATCTGACTGTTGAAAATAGCCTGGTGCCTCCTCCCCTCTTGCCACATGATGCTTGCTCTTCTTTCCCTTCTATCATGACTGGAAGCTTTCTGAAGTCCTTACCAGAAGCAGATGCTAACACCATACTTCTTGTACAGCCTGCAGAACCATGAGCTAAACAAATCTCTTCTCTTTATAAATTAACCAGCCTCTAGTATTCCTTTATATTATAGCAATGCAAAATAGACTAAGACAGGTTGGTTAAAAATGATTTCATTGTATCTACAGCAAATATATATATATATATATATATAAAATACACATATTGCAAGTATTATTATAAGAGCCAAGTAAAAAGAAAAACCCTGACAATAAAATGAAGCCAAAAGAACGTTAAAAGGTACATAAAAATGAATGCCAGAATGCCATGTACAAGGACTAATGTTGGACTGTGCAATCATTTGGTTTACTTTCTAGTGTCATGATGCTTTTGAAATAAAATACTTCAGTAACTCAAGCAAGGCTCAGTTTTCCACAGATTTAAGAGAACAACAACAAAGAAAGAGCCATGATCTAAATTACAATAAAGTTAAAATTGCACAAATTTTACACTCCTAGGCCTGAAACTCTATAAAACAAAGTAAGGATTTTAGACCAATAATGGCCTTCATTTTCACTGACCTGAAGCTAACAGAGCAATAGTTTTTTATTTTGTTTTGAGAGACAAGGTCTCACTCTGTCACCCAGGCTGGAGTGCAGTGGTATGATCATAGATCACTGCAGCCTTGACCTTCTGGGATCAGGTTATCCTCCTGCCTTAGCCTCCTGGGTAGCTAAGAGTACAGGCACATGCTGTCACATCTGGTTAATTTTTTGATTTTTATTTTTCTAGAGACAGGGTCTTACTATGTTGCCCAAGCTGGTCTTAAACTCCTGGCCTCAAGCAATTCTCCTGCCTTGGCCTCCCAAAGTGCTGGGATTACAGTCTGGAGCCACCGTACCTGGCACCAAAAGCTTTTTCTACTTCTCTGATGGCAACTCATCGTGAGAAATACTTCACATAGTGAACGAGCATATGCACTCACACTTGTATTTATGTGTATGAAACTAAACCAAGTATTTTGAGAAATAATACTTAAACTTACTAGTAGAAATACATTCACAATATATAGTTAAAATTAAAAAAAAGAAACAAAGCAAAGCAAAATAACTTTGCTGGTCCTGATTCACTAAACTGTGCATTGTAACTGGTAATTTTAAAAACAATGACTTAGCTTATAAACAAGGGGAAGAGTAAATAAATGCATCATATGAGTTAAATCATGGCTATCAAATCCCAAACATTCTATGATATAGTTCCAATGTGTAGGTGTCCAATATGGTATTTCATGAACACAAAAATGGATTCTAAGTTTAGATACTGAAAGTGAAATATAAATATATTTGAGCTAAGGTCAAATAGAGAAAATGGAACTCTGACATTCACTGGTATCTTTGTAGCTGTAAGAATAGTAATTCAATGGTTTTTAAAATAGTTCAATGACATGCTTGTTCAGTGAGATAGACATTTCATATGGAATTGTTTTGTTTATATAAAATGGATCTGGCCGCAGTGAGCTGTGATCACGCCACTGTACTCTAGCCTGACAGAGTGAGACCCTGTCTCAAAAAAAAAAAATAAAAAGACATTAAAAAAGAAATACAATCTAAGGGTCATCAATATAGGCATTAAAAACAAACAAAAATACCTATTTACTGTAATGCTATGTCACTATTTCACTCTGTGAAGCTAAATAAGGCTCTAACTGTTTAATAATGGGGTTTACTTTAATTTCTGTAAAGATAAAACAGGTATTGACAACAGGATTGGATAATAATCAATGAATTTAAAAGTTAAATTTCTGACTTCAATTTCTAAAACAGTGGTCTATTTTAAAATATAAGTTGTTATCCTCTTAAAAGGTTGACAGGTCAAAGTAAGTTGTTTTTTAAGCTTGTCATCATTAACTGTCAAAATGAGAGCTTGAATTTAAAACAAAGCTGACTTTCGAGGAAATCAAGAAATCATAGCAACATAACTTATCTATGCACAGAAAATTTCCTTAAGACAATGTATCTTTCACTAAAAATAGCAGATTTTTTTAGTTAACATTAATGAAATTAACGGAGGCGCTTTAAGAAAAAATAGCCCTCTAAATTCATCGCTAAGTCACTTCTATTACTACCCTATGTGTTATGTCACTCAGCATTTCCATATTAAAGCCTGAGTTCTTTATACCGAGCCTCTAGCACATCACATTCAGTTATTCAACAGTTCTTTAGTTAGGTTCAATGAAAATACCAGGTGGGTTCTATGAATCTATGAAGTAGATTATTAGACACAGAGATTACCAACATATATTCTCTACTTTTAAGAACTCATATAATATAATGTAATACAAGAAAGTCTACTTTTACTAATGACTGAGGAGTTTTATTGGATGAATAACATACAAATAAAAAAATTATAAATACTGAGCTTAGACAAGGAACCCAGTTGAATACCACTTTATCTTGTTGAGTTGGCTTTCTATAGTTTCAATCTGTTTTCATTACTTTGCCGAGTGTCTAAGTCCAGATCTAGGTCCTTGGGGCACTCTTTTCATGACGGCTGTACGTACAGCTCCAGATAAAAACTGTGCTCTACGAAATACTCAACTGAACCACAGACCAAGTGCTTCTCGGAAATCTTATAATACATTATTCTTAAACCCTTTAGCTAAAGTCCAACAACTGATATTTTTGCAGGTTTGGCTTGACTTATTCAATTTCATTTTTTTCTATACCATTTAGGCCAGTAATCCCCAACTTTTTGTTCATCTAGACACAGTGCAAGATGAGGACAACAATATCCTCCTGTGGGCGTAAGTAGTTTTATGTGCTGTATCCCACATAAAACTTAAATGCAAGGTTGAGAACCTCTCTTCCAGTCTGTGCTCAGAGAAATCAACTCCCACCATAGCTTCTGTGTGCAATTAACCTTAAATTATCTCTTTTGTTTTTCTATACCAAATTTTCAATTCAGCAACCTCTATGCCACCATGACTCTGCCATTTATTGATTGATTGATTGATTGATTGATTGGAGATAGGGTCTTACTTTGCCACCCAGGCTGGAGTGCAGTGGCACGATCATAGTTCACCACAGCCTCAAACTCCTGGGTCCAAGGGATCTTTCCACCTCAGCTAGAACTACAGATGTATACAACCATACCCGGCTAATTTTTGTATTTTTTGTAGAGATGGGGTCTCACTATGTCGCTCAGGCTAGCCTTGAACTCCTGACCTCAAGCAATCCTTCCACTGCAGCCTCCCAAAATGCTGCTGGGATTATAGGCACAACCCACTGTACCAGGCTCTTCTTCATTTTTTATCCTACTTCTTACTGTGCCTTTATTTCTGGTCCATCACTAAATTATCATTCCCAAACCTACATTTCCATCTCAGTTTTGTTTACAGAAGGGAATCTGAACAATTAAAGTAAACATACTTAGGGAAGTGATTTATCCATCAGTTATGCATACAGACAAATACCATAGACTACCATATGTAGGTATGTACATACATGTCTTCAGACACACATTTCTGTCCTTTTCTGTACTGAACTCTGCTACCTCCCTACCTTTTCAGCCTTATTTGGAATCTAGCTAGGTAACAAGGGGAAGAATCCCTTAATATAGATAATCCACAAAGCAGATATTATGCCAGTGGATAATTAAGGATCATTTACTATGCCATAATGAGAGAATCCTCTTATAAGCCACTGGGCTTTTTAGATACAATCATAGGAACAGAATGTGCTGGGTCTTTATGAAATCCAAAAATGACTTAAAAAACATTAAAGGTGACTTTACAAGTAAGGTATGCCAAATAACAGAAAACATTTTACATATGGTTTTTATCATTAAAAAAATTACTCTTTAAAGAAGCTATTCTAGATGATATTTAATAATGTTGTCACTATGTATTTTTCTTATGTATAGATTATTACACTAAAGTACATTACTACTGAACTGCAAAAGAGTAAAAAATATTTGTATAGTCTTAGGTATAGCCTTTCTCCATGTACTGGGGTAACTTGAATAGAATTTTAGAAACTTAGACAAAATAATCTCCTGCATGTGTTTGGTATCAAAAGACACAATTTTAAATACAGTTGGAAATATTTTGGCAACTTTAAGAAACATGAAATACCTTTTTCATAATGGTTACTGGATTAACTAGATTGATAGTATTATTTTTCCCGGAAAATTAGGCTTTAATTTGAAACATGAACTACACTTTTTATTTATAAAAAAATGTTTTTGCCATCCAAATAAATCAGTGTCATAAACACCAACTACAAATAAGAGTTTAATTAAATAGAAAGTTTTACATACGTGAGAGTTGTTTCCATTCTTGAGACTTGTTCAAGGTCTTCATCAGGGTCCTTGAATCCGGTAAAGGAGTAATAAGACTTGTCCCATTTGATGGGCCTGTCAGGCATCCTTTTAGCTTCTTTGAGAGGCTGGGTATGCACATTAGTATTCAAGCTTTGGATATGTTCAACAGATAAACTGCAGGAGTTGAGAATATATAATACTGTGCTTAGCAGATCTCTGGTGTGCAAAGTAAATTTGACTGCTCGAAATCCTAGAGAATATAATTCCCCCAAACAATTAATACAGGTGATTATTTGCTTTATTTCAACATTTATACAATCAAAATCTTTTAAAACATTCCATTACTGATTTAAATTTGTCCTATGGGCAAACCACCTGTAAATGGAAAATGACTTCCCTTCTCCAAAACTATACCACACTATTTTTATCTTCATGAATTCCTTCAATCATCAGCTCCATTATCTAGTTTGGCCCCAGTGACCAAACCCATTCCAGCCCAAGGAGGGGATTCAGATTATTCTCAATTCTGTCAATAAATCTGGTCTCTTAAGAGAGAGAAAAGCTCTCCTATGAGCAGGTGTCCACCAAACATAGTTTCTAGTGGAGAGAGGACAGAGAATATAGGTATGCACTGCGACAGTGAGTTAGATATAAGCGGCCATATAATCTAGTCTTGGTGGTCACAGAAACCGATCTTGAATTTTCTCTATGATTGAAGCAGATGGTCCTCATAGTTGCTCACTTAACTAGGTAGTAACCCAATATTTTCAGGAGTGATTTAAAATTCTCTAATTGTTTAAAAGTTACTGATTTTGATGTTGGGTAATCATTGGGCTAAGGTAAGTAATCTAAATTGTTAAGTCATCAATAGAAAATCCACTGGTTTTTTTTTTTTTTTTTCTTTCTTTTCTGGGTGTTAGGCATGGTTCCAGCTGAATTTACATACCTTTTCAATCAACACTACTACCAACTATGCCATTGTCATTTCTCTTATCAAAAGTGAAGAAACACAGATTAAGAATGAAGCCAGGGCTTAAATTTGTGTTGACACTAAGCCAAATATTTTCTCTACTACAACATGCTGACTTCTTGCTTCTTAAAACACATTTTTAAATTAGTTTTGGAAATTATACATGTATAAGTACATGCTTATTATAAAATTAGAGATACATGTAATAAAAGCAAAAGTCTCATATTAACAGGCATATAACTTTACATCTTTACTTGAGGTAATCAATATTAACAGGTACATATTCTAAGATGGTAGCCACTAGCATGTGGGGCAATTTAAAATTAAATTGACTGATATGAAGTAAAAATTCAAAATTAAGTTATTTGGCCCCATTGGTCACATTTCAAGTGCTCAATAGGCACATGGGGCTAGGGCCTGCCATATTAGATGATACAGATATGGAACATTTCCCTCATCACAGAAAGTTCTCTTGGACAGCACTGTTCTTTGACCTTTTCCATCTATGTGCTCGTGTGTATCATGTATGATATATATGCATGTGCGTTTATATGAACACATATGCAGTTTGAATTATTCCTTAATACATAAGTGGATTCTAGATACATTACCTTGAACACGCGTTTGTCACTTAAACTGGGTGACCCTTCCATATCTGTATGTATAGATCAACCTCATTCTTTTTAGCAGTGCATACTAGTCTTTATTTTCTTGTCTTTGTGGATGACAGACACCGCAATTTAAATCATTCTCAGAGATACACATTCTGCTTGCCACACCAACTTATGAGATTCAGAACATGCCA
The DNA here is from genome assembly GCF_009761245.1 of Sapajus apella. Classification (NCBI taxonomy): domain Eukaryota; kingdom Metazoa; phylum Chordata; class Mammalia; order Primates; family Cebidae; genus Sapajus; species Sapajus apella. The sequence continues at coordinate 3,786,004 of NW_022436978.1, forward strand.
ATGAAGAAAGATTTTTTTTTTTTTTTTAGTTCAAAAATTTGGGTAAACTGAGAACTACCAGTAAGGGAATTATTCTAGTCAGTGAAGGAGGAAAGGAAAATCCAAATTGCTGCATTGGAGGTTAAGAAAAAATAGCTCATTCTCAGAAGTGCAAAGTCAAGGAGTAAATCTATTTCTATCTCAATTTATCAGCTTCATTATTTAATCCAACATAAGAGCTGCTATACAGTGAGGACTGCCTGTACCACACTGAAAATATCCTTTACTGGTTCCTTGGGATACATTCCACAAAGAATTTTGTGGCTTTGGGAAGAAAATTCCAAGCTGCAGAGTTTGCACTAATTTATACACCTGTCAATAATGTGGGAAAATACATTTTTACCATCTATGGGTATTACCAGCAAGAAAAAAAAATTAATAGGCAAAAAATAGTACCTATTTCAGTTTGCATTCAAATACTGAGGCTAAAGATTTATTTTTTATTTTTTAGATAGGGTCTCACTCTGTCACCCAGGCTGGAGGGCAATGGTGCCTGCCATCTTGGCTCACTGCAACCTTGACCTCCTGGGCTCAGGTGACTCTCCTACCTTAGCCTCCTGAGTAGCTGGGACTATAGGCACATGCCACCATGCCTGATTAATTTTTTGTATTTTTTAGTAGAGATGGGGTTTTGCTATGTTTCCCAGGTTGGTCTGGAACTCCTGGACTCAAGCAATTTGCCTGCCTTGGCCTCTCAGAGTGCTGGGATTATAGGCACGAGCCACCATGTATGGCCTAAAGATTTTAATATACTTAACTGACCATTTATATGTATTATTTCCTGAACGGTGTATTCATCATCTTGGCCCATTTTTGCAATGGAGCTACTCTGGTTTCTCTTTAATTTGTAAAAACTCTTTATATATTAGCATTATCTTTTTGTCATATATGCTATTTCTTTTCTCCCATTGCTAGTTTAATTTTTTCTATAACCTTTATGTTTTTGGTTTTAAAGACAGTCTCAGCCAGGGACAGTGGCTCACACCTGTAATCCCAGCACTTTGGGAGGCTCAGGGAGGTGGAACACAAGGTCAAGAGATCGAGACAATCCTGGCCAACACAGTGAAACCCCATCTCTACTAAAAATACAAAGATTAGCTGGGTGTGGTGGCACGTACCTGTAGTCCCAGCTACTCGGGAGGCTGAGGCAGAACTGCTTGAACCTGGAAGGTGGAGGTGGCAGTGAGCTAAGATCACACTATTGCACTCCAGCTTGGTGACAGAGCGAGACTCCAGCTCAAAAAAAAAAAAAAAAAAAAAAGACAGACAGTCGCTCTATGTTGTCCAGGCTAGCCTCAAACTCCTGGACTCAAGTGAATCTCCCATCTCCGTCTTCTGAGTAGCTGGGAGTACAGGCTTGTGTCACCATGCCCAGCTATAAGCTATTTTTGTGTAAAAAAATCATTAAAAGTTAACCATTAACTGAAAGTAAAGGATTCTGTTTTTACTCAGCCAGAGCTGGCTATAGCTATTTGTCTTAGTGTTAATTCACAGAAAGTTCTTAGTAAATCTTTAACTTGTTTTAAAATTTATTCTAATAACAGCATTTATTTCCTCATGAACCACCAAAAAGATATGGAGCTGAAGAAATAATTTCAGCCTTTAAGGATTTCAATGTATTAATAATGCCAAAGACTCATAAAATTTCATATTGAAAATCATTAGTAAATATTTAACCTTATCACCATCTTAATTACTAAAAGCTGATTAATGATTTCTAGTGTTCTAGAAATAAAAATTTTTTAAAAACCTACTTGATTTTAATTTTATAATCAGGCAAAAATGTTACAGAAATAAAAATATTTTTAATCTTTGTCAGAGGGCCAATCTTTGTTATAAAGGCAAAAGGAAAAATGATTAACTGCAATATTTTAAAGAAAAATAAATAAATAATGCGGTATACAAGTAAAAACACTGGACTAGGGATAAGGAAACATTAGTTCTAGTACTGGCTCTGTCTCTAATCTGCTGTGTGAAACTGTCTAAGTTTTCCACTAAGCTTTCGAATTCAGTTTACTCTTTAACTCCATGTATATTCAATATTTAAGACAAATCCAGCAGACAGTGATATAGAAGTAGCAGTTGTAGCTGTAGGAATGAGATTGACTCCCTCAGCCACATACAAATAAAAACAGATTGATGATAATATTTTTATTTTAAAAACTAAAGGATGTAATCTGCCTCTGAAAATTCCATCTGTCCTCCTGAAGAAATCAAGAAACCTAAGTAGACCACTACATATAAGTAAGGTTTTATTTAATTCCTAGTCTAACCTTGATCCTGAGTAACAGGAGCATATATCTATTTAAAATATTTATGAATATTTGGTTTCACACAAGTAACAATGTATCTCAGTTGCTTATGAGACTCATGGCTACAAACAGAACATTCATAATGGATTTAAACTTTCAAACAGAATTGTGTCACTCAGAGTGATCAACCATGCTTATTATTCATTATTTACAGCATTCTTCAGTACAGTTGTTCCTTCACAAAAGGGCTATGAGTTGACTTTCTGTTTTTAAGTATTGAAGAATAGGACTATTTTAATAAAAACCACAAGTCAGAGGTAGATGGGGAAACTGCCAAAAAAAAAAAAATAATAAGAATCTATGACTCCTCATCTCCCATATTCAATTATGAGAGAATAAAAGGTAGGAGACCGTATATTATGAAATACTAGTCCCTGCAGAGACTGGGTGAGGAGTTGTCTTCAACATAAACATCCTACTTCAGCACTCTTCAGATCAAGCTCTTCCTCCTTCCATTTGAGGTCCTGAGAGCCGTGGGAGAGTAAGGGATTTTTCATGTGAGTGGCCTCTACATAGTTCTCCAACTCTTTCATTTTAATAAATGAAGACCCAAAAGTTAAGGTCACACAGCTAGGTCACTGGCAGAGCTAGAAACAGATTTTAGATTCCAAAGACCTATCAAATTCTGAGTTTTGTAATAGTTTGTTTCAAAAAAATTACAGTGTGTTCTCTAACTGTTTTACCTTAACTCATAGAAAGCACTCAGCAAATATTTAAGTTGTCTTAAGTTCATTCTAAAAATATAATTATTTCGGCCGGGCGCGGTGGCTCACGCCTATAATCCCAGCACTTTGGGAGGCCGAGGCGGGTGGATCACGAGGTCAAGAGATCGAGACCATCCTGGTCAACATGGTGAAACCCCCTCTCTACTAAAAATACAAAAAATTAGCTGGGCATGGTGGCGAGTGCCTGTAATCCCAGCGACTCAGGAGGCTGAGGCAGGAGAATTGCCTGAACCCAGGAGGCGGAGGTTGCGGTGAGCCGAGATCGCGCCATTGCACTCCAGCCTGGGTAACAAGAGCGAAACTGTCTAAAAAAAAAAATATATATATATATATATATTTGTCCTTAAGTTTAAATACGGGAAAGTAGTGACAAAAGGTAGTGAAAAAAAGGTTGTCTGCTAAGATCAAATGGATTTTAGAAGTAGTATTAGGTTGAAGTTAAAAGACCTGGGTTCAAGACCTATATTCTTTCTCTCTGGTCTTGGGAAAGGCACTAAGCAAAACTAAGTTACAATTGGGTAAATACTGTCAGTCTCAGAGTATTTGGAGGACTAAATAAGCGAACGCCAGCTACAGTTTTTAGAAATATATATTGTTATGGACATGTTTAACACTTAAAGTAACACTGAACTGGGAAAGGGAAAAATAGGAACACTTCAGTTTTACACACAAAAAAGTTTAAACATGGAAAAAAATCGTTGGTTCAAACATAATATAGCTAGGAATAGAATCTAATTCTAAGAAAACAATCGATTAAATGCTATTATTTTTCTGACTAAAGTTTTGATCCAAAGGCATTCTGACAACGTCAAAATTAATGAATACATTTAACATGAAGCTTGCAAGAGACACAGCAGAAATAAAAAACGTACCAGAAGTACTAAAAGGTTCCTGGCCATCAGAGGAACTCTGGTCTGTTTCTCTTACATAAAATGTAAGCTGAGTTGGTTTCAAAGACTTGAAGCCTGGTTTCTGGAGGTTTTCTAAGTAGACACTTAACCTCTTAAGAGAATTTTCATTGACTTCCTGGAAAAAAATCATTAAGGGCATTTACACACAAAATAGAACAAGAAAACATCATAAATTATATCTATCTGACCTTTTAAATACATTATTGAGTATTAAATAATTTAGTATTTAAAAATGTTGGGATTTCATAGCTCTTTGGGAAAAGATAAAATTGGATCTACATCTCACAACATGTAATAGAATGAACTCCATATGGATAAGATGTAAAAAGATGTAACCACATAATAGAAGAAAACATGGTTGAATTCCTTTATAATCTTAATTTAGAAAATGCCAATGATTAAATATCCCAAAGTAGTAAATGTTTGTTTAATTTATTATAATATGATGTTCTTAGCCGTATGAGTCCCGTAGGCAAATGTGGTACATTTATTGCCAGTGTAAGACTAAATAATCATCATTATTTTTTGATAAATGTTTCTATTTTTGCTAAAATGCAACAAAAGAAGGCTAAACGTGGTGGTTCATGTCTATAATCCCAGAACTCTTTGGGAGGCTGACGTGGGCAGATCGCCTGAACTCTGGATTCTGAGAACATCCCGGGCAACATGGTGAAACTCCAACTCTACAAAAAATACAAAAATTAGTTGGGCATGGTGACATGTGCTTGTAGTCCCAGCTACTCAGGAGGCTGAGGTAGGAGGATCACTTGAGCCCAGGAGTTCGAAGCTGCAATGAGCCCCTTGATTGTGCCACTGCACTCCCCACCTGAGTGACAGAGCAAGGCACTGTCTCCAAAAAAAATGAAATAAATAAATAATGATTATGTATAGGAAGTGAATAGGAATTGGGTAAAGGAAACAGGAATATAGGAGCAACTTCTCATTAAACTTGGTATTTAGTTTGAATTTTTTTTTCTTTGAAACCTACAAATGTTTTGCAGATTTTTAAATTAAATCAAAGAGGACTTATAAAGACAAAAACCCTGTGCATCACTGTGAAACCCTGGACTTTTGAGTCCGATGCTATGAACAGATGGGACTTTAAGCCAGTCTTCCTTAGAAAAGGGCAAGGGTATTATTCTCTAATAGTGAGAAGACTGAATTGAACATGTGGTGACAAGAAGGGTGAAAGGCCTTCATGGAGCTTCAGGTTAGTGAGGGGAGAAAAATAAACAACAAACCTAAAAAACAAGGAAATAGGGTACATGGAAAGGAAAAAAAAAAAAAAAAAAAAAAAAAAACAGAAGTACTGCAGGGTAAAGAGGAGGGGGAACGCCAGAGAAGGAAAGTAGAGATCGAAATTTAAAATAGGGTAGTTGGCCGGGCGTGGTGGCTCATGCCTGTAATCCCAGCACTTTGGGAGGCTGAGATGGGCGGATCACAAGGTCAAGAGATCGAGATCATCTTGGCTAACATGGTGAAACCCCGTCTCTACTAAAATACAAAAATTAGCTGGGTGTGGTGGTGCGTGCCTGTAGTTCCAGCTACTAGGGAGGCTGAGGCAGAAGAATTGCTTGAACCAGGGAGGCGGAGGTTGCAGTGAGCTAAGATCACGCCACTGCACTCTGGCCTGGCACCTGGCGACAGAGTGAGACTCTGTCTCAAAAAAATAAAAATAAAATAAAATAGGGTAGTTTAAACAAAACAAAACAAACACAAGTAAAGTGGGATAGTCTGGGAGAGCCTCACTGAAAGGTGACACTTCAAAGAGAAAGTAAAGGACAAGCCATATCTGGGATATCTGGGAAAAGGATGCTCCAAGCAGAGGGAGCAGCTAGGGCAAAGGCTTAACACAGAGGAGGAGTCAATAAATACAAGTTTAAAGGGAACATGAAAATGTAAACTTAGCAGAACCATTAAGCCCTAGGCACATTGTGTCAGAGGTCCCCAAAACCACTCTCAGTTTCAATGATTTACTAGAAGGATTCATAGAACTCAGACAAGCTGTTTTACTTACTGTTATGGTTTATTACAACAAAAGAATGCAGATTAAAATGAACAAAGGGAAAAGGTATAGAGAGCAGAATCAGGAGACAGGTGCAAGCTTCTAGTTGTCACTTCATGGTGGAGTTTTATACACAGTGCTTAATCCCCCCAGCAAAGGTGTGTGTCCAACCAGGCAATTTCATCCAAGTCTGGATGTTCAGAATTTTACTCGGGGTTAGTAAGGTAAGCATTTAGTGCTTATGTAACTCACTTTAGCTAGTCAGTCTCAGCTTGCCAAATCCCCCAGGTCAAAAGAATACAGTGCAGCCCAGGGCCTTAGACACAGGAAAACAGGTATTCATTATAAATCACATTGTTAGCATAAACTATCTGGCATGGCCCAAGGCCTCAGGCAAGCAGAAACAGTCCTATCAGGTAGGACATTCCAAGGACTCAGAGCTCATCTCCCAGGGGCCAGTCAAAGGTTAGCACTGAGGTCAGACCTTTCTTTAGAATGTGCAAGGTTTAAGCAATCCAAGCTCGCTGAGTTAACCCTTTACCACACATATAAGTTTTTGTTGTTTGTTTTTTAAATTTAAGAGATGATGTCTCATTATTGCCCAGGCTCGAATTCCTGGGCTCAAGTAATCCACTTGCCTCAGTGTCCCTAGTAGCTGGGACTACAGGTGTGCCATCATGTCCTGCTGCATATAGAAGTCTTAATTTTAAAAAATGCATTGGTAGAAGAACATTAAAGTATTACTAAGCTTGATTTTTCCATACATGTTGAATATTAACATGTCAAATTATTAATGCATCCCCAAGGTAATGAGTATTTTTCTGTTGATTCAAGTTATTGATTACTTAGAAAAGTTCTGACTTTGAGTAACCAACATATGTATCAAATATCATAATCAGAATATTTTCCTAGAAGCAAAAAAGCAAAATAGATTTATTTTCCATTGCAAGTAGAAAAATATAACAATGTTCTAATTTTCAAGATTTTAAGTTAGTTTTCATATTAAACTAGATATCAGTGTTAATGAAAATAAAAGGAACCAATGAAGTAATTCCAAAGCACATGGCTTTGTAATATATAGTAGTCCCTTGGTATCCATGGGAGATTGGTTCCAGGACCTCCTGTGGACACCAAAATCCACAAATGCTCAAGTGTCTCATATAAAATAGGGTAGTATTTGCAAATAACCTATGTATATCCTCCCATATACTTCAAATCATTTCTAGATTACTTATAGTACCTAAAATAATGTAAGTGCTATGGAAGTAGTTGTTATCCTGTGTTGTTCGGAGAATAATGACAAGAAGGAGAAGTCTGTTCATGTGTAGTACAGACGTATTTTTTTTCCCCTAATATTTTCAGCCTGAGGTTGGTTAAATCCATGGATGCAAAACCCATGGATATGAAGGGCTGACTGTATTTTCTAATGTTAAAATATATTGACTGTTTTAACTACATCTACCATAAGTCATTTTTCATTTGTTTGTAATACTGGAGCACACGTTAATTGATGTTGTAGGGAAGTGGTCCAGCAGCATGCATCAAAAGGAAAAATCACTAGGGCACTGAAAACTCTTCCATGTATTATCCTTTAAAAAAAAAAAAGAGAGATTGATCATGATAACAGAGGTCTCAGGTTTTCTTTCAAACCCTCAACTGTATTTCAAAAATTGGTACCAAAAACATGATTACTAGTACTCCAAAGAGCTTAAATGACAGCTTTATTGCCTGCACAAAACAATGACAGCTTTCACAAAAAAAGCTATATTTTCAATTTTCAGTATCTACATTTCAAATTAGTTCAAAGCATTGATCGTATCACCACAACAGAATAATCCAAATTTATAAAACTCTATGTATTCTACTGTATCAAAGGTAAATAAACTAAACAGAAATGTACACTAATGGTTAAAAAATAAATAGATGTTTACCCTTTCTATGGGGTGCTGTCCAAAGAAATCTGGATGTACTGCAAAATAGAAAGGCCTCAAGGCATTGACTGCTTCAGCTCCTGATAAAGCTCTTGAATAGGGAAACCAGTGTGGAAATATCTTCTCTAGACATAACCTTTTAAAAAGATGCGGATTGGTTATTCATTGAGGCACTCATATACACACAAATCCTCCATGTATAAAGTCAGAATAAAACTAAAAAGTACTATGCACAGCAGAAACAAGATAGATTTTTTGTCGTTTTCTGAAATCTATTAGTTTTACACGTGGTGAGTGCCACATGGTTTCTAAAACCATGGTTATAAATTTTTCTGGTGGAATATGAGAAATATTAAATCTTCCCCTCAATACTCCACTTTGAAATTCAGCTAACTTCATTGCAAATAACAATTTTCTTTATAATTTTCTTATTCAGATAAAAAAACTTAATATCGAATAGTATATTCCTTTCCTTTCCCCATTCCTTTCTTTTTCATTCCTTTCTGTTTCTTCCTTTATCGCTCCCTTTCTCCCTCCCCTCCTCCCTCTTTCCCTCCCTCCAACCTCTCTCCCCCTTTCTGTCTTCTGTCTCCTTCCGCCTTCTTCCTTCCCTCCCTCACTCCCTCCCCTTCTTCTCTTTCTTCTTCTCCTTCTTCTCCTCCTCTTCTTCTTTTCCTTCTCCTTCTCCTTCTTCTTCTCTCTCCCTCTCTCCCTCTCTCCCCCTCCCTCCCTCCCTCCCTCTCTCCCTCTCTCCCTCTCTCTCTCTCTCTTTCTTTCTGACAGAGTCTTGCTTGTCACCTAGGTAGCAGTGCGATCAGGGATCGCTGCAGCCTTGACCTCTGGGCTCAAGTGATCCATCCACCTAACCTTCAAGCAGCTGGGACTACAGGTGCATGCCACCACACCCAATTAGTTTTTTTGCTGATCTCAAACTGCTGGCCTCAAGGAGTCCTCCCGCCTTGCCCTCCAAAAGCAATGGGATTACAGTCATAAGCCACCATGCCTGTCTCAATTTTTTTCTTTCTAGCAGCAAACATTTTGATAATTATTATACTTCAAAAGAGATACAGATGTCTATTAGTTCATTCCCTCATTATTAGCACACTAAAATTATACTAGTTGGATAACTTGATATTCTTTTTTTTTTTCAGATAGAGTCTCACTCTGTCGCCCAGGCTAGAGTGCAATGGTGTGATCTCAGCTCACTGCAACCTCTGCCTCCTGGGTTCAAGCAATTCTCCTGCCTCAGACTCCTAAGTAACTGGGATTACAGGCATGCCTGGCTAATTTTTTTTATTTTTAGTAGAGATGGGTTTCACTATGGTCCGGTGAAACTCGAACTCCTGACCTCATGATCTGCCTGTCTCGGACTCCGAAAGTGCTGGGATTACAGGCATGAGCCACTGTGCCCAGCCTATTTGCAGTTTTTTGAAAGCAGTTCCACAACACCTATTTTAAAATGTTGTAATTTACCTTTTCCATCCTAAGCTTCTTTTCTTTTTTGACACAGAATCTCACTCTGTTGCCCAGGCTGGAGTGCAGTGGCACGATCTTGGCTAAACCTCCGCCCCCTTCGTTCAAGCAATTCTCCTGCGTCACCCTCAGAAGTAGCTGGGATTACAGGTGTGTGTCACCAGGCTCGGTTAATTGTATTTTTAGTAGAGATGGGGTTTTGCCATGTTGGCCCGACTGTTCTTGAACTCCTGACCTTAGAAGATCTGCCCGCCTCCCAAAGTGCTGGGATTATAGGCATGAGCCACTGCACCTGGTCCAACCAAAGCTTTTTATAATGAAGTCTCTAGACATTGCACATGCTTTTGTTCTCATGCATGAGGTGTGCCAAGTGTTTAGAAAAGTTTTATGTTTTTAAAATCGTAAAGATTGTGGAATCATTCCTGGTGATTTTTACACAATCTGGAGAACCACCAACCTATTTTCAGATTATCTTTCGTTTTCCCCATACATGTGAACCTTTTATAAAGTCAGTATATGGATTTGTACATGAAGGAATAGAACAGGAGTTTAAAATAAAGGAAACAATCAGCCAAGATTAATAAATATGAGCTAGTCTAAGTAAACCACAGTGGCAACTCCGCTTATCCCGCTGAGCTTCTGTTCTCATTTCCCAATATCTGACATATACTTAGCTCTCCTGCCAGCTGCTCAAATTTTACATATCTAAAAAAAAGAAGTACACGTCATTATTATCTTTCTAAACTCAGCCTGGTTACAGAAGGCCAGGGAGCAGTTAACAGCTCAATCCAGGATTATCTTATTTTTGTTGTTGTGGTACCGCCTTTCTCAATGTGGCAAAGCACAAAACCCAGATTAGTTCACTACCCTCATTTGCTTTCAGTTAGTACAGTCTTCTTACTTTACAATGTTCGATGAAATAATTCCTTCTTTCTACTTTCTCTATCAATTATTATCACTATAAAACTGGACAGTACAGTCTCATAATTAGTCTACTCTGCTGTCCCTTTCTCTGACCATATTGGGTATCACCAACAGATTAACTTTCCTAAAATCCCACCATCCCTGTACTCCTTACTCAAATAGCTTTGGTGGTACCCTAATTCCTGCAGAATAAATCCACTCCTTAGTCTAGTATTTGAAGCCCTCTTTGATTGTTTCCCCATCAATCTTTCCAACTTGATCTCCAATTAAGGATTTGATTGGATTCTATAAGGAGTATTTCCTTATAGAAACCCTCAGTTCCAGCTCCCAAGAATCTTCCTCATTCTTCTCTTTTTGTCCTACATAATTTCTAAGCCCTAATGCACCCTCCCTGACCTGCATTTTTACCTATGTAAACTGTAGTGTCACTGAACAATTAACTGCACACCTCCATGTGCCAGGAGGCATTGTACCTATTCCCCAGAACCTTTCCCTTTGTATTCTCATTAGTCGCCCCCTTTTAAACTCTAAAGAAAAGAAACTGTGTGCCCGAGTGAACTGAAATGTAAGACCAAAAAATGAATTGTGTTAAGAGGAAACTTGATCTGTTTTTAGGCTTTTCACACCTAACTATTCTGAAAGACAGTATTATTTTTACCTTCTACTCTGAACGTACTCTTGGAGGACCTGTCTGCTCACGTAAATTTTCTTTCCTTTTTTGTTCTAGCTTCTGACCATAATATAACTTCAGAATTAGAAAAATAATAACACACTGAAATTAACCAAATGCATAACAGACCTCCCCCCACCAACACTAATTACAGATTGGACCATGATGCTTACCTCCTCATAGGTCTCAGGTGGCAAAACATTTCTGGATATATATGGACGTCAACTTCCAGGCATCCATTAATTGCTTAAAAGTTAAGCAGATACCACAAATGAACAAGTGGAATTTGAAATGTAAAACACATTATGATTTATATTATCACCCCAAAATATGAAATACTTTGTTATTAATCTTATAAAACATGTATAAGATCTAGATAAGGAAAACTACAAAACTCAGATGAAGGAAATAGGAAGGCTAAATAAATGCAGAGATACTCCATGTTCACAGATAGGAAGACTCAATATTGTCAAGATGTCATTCTTCCCAACTTGATCGATAGATTCAAGGAAATTCCAATCAAAATCCCAGAAAGTTAATTTGTGGATATGCAAATGGATTCTAAAGTTTATAAGGAGAGGCAAAAGACCCAGAGAGTAGCCAACTTAATAAGGAAGGAGAACAAAGGTGGGAAAACTGACACTACTTTATTTCAAGACTTACTCTAAAACTAGAGTAATCAAGACAGCGTGGTGTTAGTGAAAGAATGAATAGATCCACAGAACAGAAAAGAGAGCCCAGAAATAAATTCATACAAATAAAGTCAACTAATCTTTGGCAAAGGAACAAAGGTAATCCAGTGGAGCAAAGAGAATTTGTTCAATAAATGACACTAAAACAACTGGACAACCACATGCAAAAAACTTAACTTGGACACAGACCTTATATTTTTCACAAAAATGAGCTCAAAATGGATCATAGACCTAAATATAAAATGCTATAAAACTCCTAGAAGATAACAAAAGAGAAAATCTAGATGACCTTGGGGAAAGAGATGACTATTTGGATATAACACCAAAGGCACTATCCAGCTTAAGTAATAATCTGGACTTCGTTAAAACTGAAAGCTTCTGCTCTGTGAAACACAATGTCAGGAGAATAAGACAAGCTGCACACTTGAAGAAAACATTTGCAAAAGACACATCTGAAAACAAACTGTTAACCAAAGTATACGAAGAACTTCTAAAGCTTAACAATGAGAAAACAAGGAACCCAATTAAAAATGGTCAAAAAACCTTAACACTTTGACATACAGATGGCAAATAAGCATATGAAATGCAGTTTAATATCATGTATCATCAGACAATTGCAAATTAAAACAACAATGAGATGCCACTGCACATCTATTAGAATGGCCAAAATCCAAAACACTGACAACAACACCTGTTGGTAAGGATGTACAGCCACAGCAACTCTCATTCACTGCTAGTGGAAAGTGGGCAGTTTCTTATGAAAGTAAACATACTATTAACAATACTCTCCAGCAATAGTAGTCCTTCGTAATTTACAAAACAAACTGAAAACAATGTCTACACAAAAACCTGTGTATAGGTGTTTATAGAAGCTTTATTTATAACTGCTAAAACTTGGAAGCAACCAAGATGTCCTTTAATTAAGTAAATGGATAAACTGTGGTACATCCAGACAATTGAATATTATTCAGGATTAAGAAAAAAGTCCGGGAGGAAACTTAACTGCATACTACTAAGTTAAAGAAGTTGGCTGGGCACAGTGGCTCATATCTGTAATCCTAGCACTTTGGGAGGCCGAGGTGGGGGGATCACCTGAGGTCAGGAGTTCGAGAACAGTCTGGCCAACGTGGTAAAACCTTGTCTCTACTAAAAATATAAAAATTAGCCGAGTATGGTGGTGGGCGCCTGTAATCCCAGCTACTAGCGAGGCTAAGGCAGGAGAACTGCTTGAACCCAGGAGGCAGAGGTTGCAGTGAGCTGAGATCATGCCACTGCACTCCAGTTTGGGCAACATGAGCAAAAACTCCATCTCAAAAAAAAAAGAAGTCAATCTGAAAAGAGTGCATTCTCTATGATTCCAAGCATATGAACTAAGCAGTCTGGGAAAGGCAAAAAGTCTGAAGACAGTATAAAAAGATCTGTGGTTGCCATGGGTTAATCAGTAGGGAGGGAGGAACAGGGAGAGAGCAGAGGATTTTTAGGGCAGTGAAACTATTCTGTATGAATACTACAATGGTGGAAGCATCATTTGCCAACATTTGTCAAAATCCTTAGAATGTACACCAAGTGAATCCTAATGTAAAGCATGGATTTTGGGTGATAAGGATATGCCAATGTAGATTGACTGTAATAAATATACCATTTTGGTGTGGATGCTGATAGTGAGGGAGGTTATGCGTCAGCAGGGATGGGAGTATATGAAACCCTCTTTACTTTCTGCTTAATTTTGCTGTGAACGTAAAATTGCTCTGAAAATTAAAGTCTATTTTTAAAACGAACTATAGAGATAAAAGTGGGGGAAAGGATTTGTATCATATGAACTTTTCCAACTTTTCTAGCAAGACACTGGAGTATACTGTGGTCTCTCTATCAACAGACCAAGTGATTTTTAAATCCTATGAGCAGTACCTTATTAAAGTCTTGCAAGCCCATTTTATTCACATAGCCACCAGGTAAAAAATTATTTTCTCCCCTATGTAATTGAGCTCTGAGCTTTTTCCGTTATCCATTATTCCATTCTTGTAGAGATCTGTTGAGCAGCACATTCTCATCAAACAAATTACCACATGGCTAAAGTCCTTTTCTGTAACATCTTAAGCACCGTGTGTGTGTGTGTGTGTGTGTGTGTGTGTGTGTGTGTGTGTGTGTG